>NC_046972.1:17572021-17807021 GCF_009769545.1 Cyclopterus lumpus
TACTGAAGTGGGAAGATTATGTGAAAGTAAACTGAATAGTTTGATTGTGATTGGGGGGCGGGGGGGTTTCTTATGCCAGAGACAGAAGAGGTAGATGGTGTTGTTTCATAATAGACGAGGACTCTGTCAACTACAGTCACTGACAAAGGCTCGAAAAAGCTTTCAGGGCCAAAGACACTGATGTTGTAGAACGCCAACGTTTCAGCTGGTGAGACAATGGAAGGAGTGGCACCTTGTTACTCTTGGTGACGTTTGGCAGGAACAATTGTCATCGATTTCCTCTTCTTCAATCTGGGTCATACAGAATGTTTTTCCACATCTGCATTACACAACTGTAGATGGTAATGTGGGGATTGTTCCTCAGCCGGGCTCTCGCATCCAACGGCCTCCTCTTCTCTCACTGTCTGGCCTCTCCGATGGCTCACAATGGGGTCAATTGTCGATTAACACAGAGACACTTTCAATGACAATGGTTGAATCAACGTGGTCACATGGGGCTTCATTGAACTGAAACACGAGGGGTTCCATACAACAGTCAGTATAGTTTGTTAATAGAGTGCGAAGTGTCTGTGAATGAGTTGATACGGTCTTTGACATAAATATTAGACTTCAGAGTTTGCTTAGTTTCAAGTGTGCATGCAGTTTAATTTAATTACAGACATCAGTGCTAGTTTGTAAACAGATAAAATCTCAAACCAAGAAGATGAGTTATACCATAATACAATATACATGACACATATGTTTGTATATGCTGTACAAACTAGATTAATTTTAGTATATCAGAGCTGCAACATTTAGTCAATCATCACTTGCCACAAAATGCAACTACTAAACATGACATATGAAGACATTGACTTCGACCTCTGGGAAACTGATGTTTTTCACAATTGTCTTGTATTTAATCAATTAATTAAAAAAACATCAACAGAATAATTTCTAATGGAAATATTATTCCCATTCCTAAATCATATTGTATCGCCATTTCTTTCTAAATCATAATAAGGAATAAGATGATGCTTTTCGAAATGTTATGTTGCATGACTACATGACTTAATTGCTGAATCCAGCTTGTCCAGTTAAGATGACTGGTGTGTTTTTCAACACACACTCTAATTAAGGTAATTATATGAGGTGCTGGGAGACTATTATTTATAATCCATAGGGTGTGGGAGGAGCTCCAGAAAGCTGAGGAGGTGTGTGTGTGTGTGTGTGTGTGTGCTGGAAAGGTGTGTGTGTGTGTGTGTGTGTGTGTGTGTGTGTGTGTGTGTGTGTGGGAAGACAAAGAACTTCCCCTGATGCCTAAAGGTGGAGATTACTTCAGGGTGAACACACACCTTTTATGATGGTTGTTAGTGTGACCGTTTGCCCGCGGTACACAGTCCCAGCAGGATCAGGCAGTGAAGTAGCTGCAATGCTTCTCTCTGCTCGGCTTGGATTGTTTTGTCCATATTGTGATTTCCTGGAAATGGATTCTTCTTGACTTTTTGGAATTACCTCTGTGCTTTTACTTTTGTTTACTCAGACCTTTGAGGTTTTGGGGAATTTTATTGTTGTTGTGGTTCCTGTGGAAACATGGTTCGTTTTGGTCGTTTGTCATCCTGGCACAGCTGGGACCTGCTGCATGTGGCCACAGAGATTCCTCAGTCACCTCCTGCTGACACCAAACCAACGGCGACTGACTGCCAGGTGAGACGTTTGCTGACACGTCTGTGTGCAGCGCTAAGATGATGTAGAAGCTTCAATAACGTGGCGTTATTCGCTGCTTCTGTCGGCAATGGCAATGGTATGTTTTTAGAGCTGCAAAAAGTAGGCGACCGAACAAGTTTTTGTTGTTTTGATGAATCATTTTTTATTTATTTTTTTCTTCTCTAATAGTAGTTTCTTTTTTAAAGCAAAAATGACAAAGATTTTTGTTTCTAGCTTTTCATCTATGAGGCTGTTCTACATTATACATGAGGAAGCAAAGTGAACATATTGGGGGTTTTGAGTGAATACATTTGAACACGTTATCTGGCGCTGTGGGAAATGATAACAGAGGGTTTTTCTAACTATTTTCTGACATTTTACATATGAATCTATTTAAATGTATTTATTTATGAATTTAAAGCAAAAAGCCCTTATTAAAAATATCCATCAGTTGTATGGTTAAGCTGGTTTCACAAGCTTAAACTGTTATTTGTCTTAATTTAATGTCGGACAGTTTTCATTAATCTCATCGGCTAAATGCAAAATGTGTCTGTTTGTAAATAAGGTGAAGTGTGATTGTGCATGGGACCTCATTAATTTTTTCACAACTCACGTCTCACCTCAGACTGAAAGCTTGTTTTTGTGTCACTGTTGCATCAGTTCTTCTTTATTGGAACTGAAACGGCCCTGAAACCTGCAGCACGTGGTGACCACCGGGGGGTTTATTTTAGTTTCTATTTCCTGGTTATGAATGTGTGTGTTTGCACCTTGTGTTGGTGTGTGTGTATCCAGGCCCTCAGGAAGGTCAGTGTCGCGCCCTTTTCTCATCGTTAATCAACCCACCTGATCAAGGGGAGTTGTTATCAGTTGACTAACATAAAGGCAGTAGCATAGGGCAGAAAGAGAAGAGGGGGAGGGGGGGGGGGGGGGTCTCTTTGCTCTTTCTTTGTCACCACTTATTTTAATACAATCCCTTCCCATTTAAAGATTTTCTCCTTTCCCGTCCAAGGTTAATCCTACAAACCACTCTGATAAGATAAGGCTGCGAAGGGGACACAAGGCTTGATATCGTTAACGTGACTGGCCCCAACGGGACCCGGTGCACAAGTCGCAGTCCCAAGAGCGAGTAGCTTTGTCACAAAAAGAGCTCCAGATGCGGCTGCCCTCTGTCCTGACTGGCATGTTTACACAGGAGGCACAAGGGAAACCTTGTAAACATAATTTGTTTGGCAGACACAAAGCAGAGCAGCTTAGTGTTCACTATGAGGGTGTATTTGCTTTGGCGGATGTACATAGTTTATTACCTCCAGAAATATAATCGTCATATTAATATTGCTAGAATGTTTTATTTCTTCAAAAACAATCATTTCCTTTTGTGTTTTTTTCAATTTGTTGTTTAGTCTATGAAATATCAAGCAGCGAAATGGTTGCAGATGAATTTTCGGTCGATTGACTGAATTGTTTCAAAGTTTCCAGACTTTTCTGCTGGAAACAAGGGGTTGTTGGGGTTGTTGAGGCTTTTCCTTATCTCCGGGGGATACGCAGCTTATTAAATGTGCTGAAACATGCAAGTAAACAAAGGGAATTTCCCGTTTGGTCATTACCGGGGCATTTCTTGTTCCTTGTTTTGGCCAGTTAGCGTGGCATTGTTCGAGGGTCTCCAGGCAAAACAGGGATTTGAGATAGCACAAAGAATAGTGGCCCAACTTCAAATACGAGTAAAGAACGAAGCGTCCCATCTGTTGACAGTTACCCTGTGATTTGCTTGGTTTTATTCAGGTAATAGCTGGGATGGAAAGCTAATCTTGCATAAGTAATGAGTGGTCAGTTGTTGAGACTGACCTAAAGAGCACCAGGATGTGTGTTTGGACGAGGGAGCTCCCCACAAGCTGTCACCCTGCCTCCGCCTCTAAATATTCAGATCAGCCTCCCCTTTTTTCTTTTTTTTTTGGCCCCGGCCCTGCCTCCTCTTTCCTGCCCCACACAATGAGGCAGGATCCTCCTGGTTGCTATGACTTCAGGCCAGTGTCTATATGAAATGCAACCACTGACTGTTTGGCCAGCAGGACAGGACAGAGATACGTCCCGGTTCAAAGAGGAACTGCTGTCGGGCACGGCAGGACGCAACAGCCAGACACCGCAAACCCGGACCCTGTCAGCTGGAACGGGGCCCTTCGAGATCCGACGAAGTTCAACACCAGCCTCTTGGTGGGGGGATAATACCGTGGCGGTGTTCATAGTTGTCAGTCAGCTTCTCGGGACAGATTCAACGCCAAAGGTCCGGACGGTGTGGATGTGTGTTTTCACGGTGGATGTGGCGAGAGACAGAGGAGGCTAGAAGTTGAGAGAGCGCAGCAGCTGGTTCCAGAATGGGCTGCGATCCATGAATCCAATTGAAGGATTAGGATGGTTTTTGTTACTTTTGACATGCCTCGGGCTTCAATGGTGAGCACTGTTACTGTGGTGGGAAACTGTTGGGGGCTTCCCTGTATTTCTTTTTTATTTTCAACTTCCTGGCCTTGTGTTTGAGAAACTGGTTTCTCGTTAAATTGATAATCGAGATGATCGCTTTTGTTATTCGCAACTGCAGAATGTTTATATTGGATTTTATTCATGGAATATGCTAAAACATAACGTATAGAAGAACTGATGTCTGTTGAAAATCTCAAGAGTACCTCGAACACAGATAAATCTCACCAGGTCTCAGTTTGCCCCCAGTCTTTCTCCGTTGGTCCATGCAGACTGAAGACTTCTTGTCACCTGTGTCTTTGGCTAGTTGGCACAGATTTCCCCCCAAAAAAGAATCCCTAAATGGGTACAGGCTTGTTTTTCTTTAACTTCCGAGCTTTTTTTTCCATTTCTCCTTTCGCTCTAGTTTTTGTTTTAAAGCCAAAATGTCTATTTACAGTTAAATCCCTCTCCTCTTTGGTCATCATCACTAAAATAAATAAATAAAAGGACTTTAAGCTGAAAACCTTTAGGACCCCCCACTCCGATTTACAGTCTTGTTATGCAACTCTGTATCGGCCCTTTGTAGGCTTTCACTTTAGTTAAGTGGTTTCACAAAGGTCTGGGCATGTTCTTCCTAAAATGGGAACCTGTGCCATGCAGAACAATGTGAACAGCGCTGTTCATAATGTTTACATTTCATTGTGTTACATATACATGCCACAAACTTATATACTTTGATAAGTCTTTATCTGAAGTGTAATGGAAGTTGTTTACTTCTAGGAGCTGGGATGCGTAACCTCAGAAGTTTATCCAGACTGCGTTTTCATAGTTTGTCTCCATTTAACCAACGTTTGACTGCCTGTGTGTGCTCTTGTTTCTGTCCCCCTTTAATTTTGCAGTTTTAGTTTCATTTTCATTTTTTTAATGCTCTATAAACAGTGGAGGGGGGAGGCAGTGACCAGTTAAAGAATTTTGTTGGAATGGCCGGTCAGCAGCAGTGTCAGTGTCCTGGAATGTAAGTTCCTTGTCACTGTGTTTGAAGGGGGGGGGTCAGTGGCCTGAATCTCGCCGACTCCTCACCAGCAGATTCCTCACTCTAACGGCAAAAACAACTGCTTCCTCAGATACTGAGGTGGCCCCTGTTTGTTTGCTTTGCTGGTGCTCATAAAGTGGACAAAGATTGCATGAATGAGGGTCCATGGCAGGCCCTGCTGACAGGGTAACAATGGAGCGGGAACAATGGCCAGACTCGGGCCGCCTGTCCTTATGGAACAACCTCCCGCCTGCGACTTGTGATGTAATGAGATTTCACGGCGAGGAAGTGGCAGTCCTTCCCTCTCCTGTTTGTGTCTGATCATTAGGGTAGCTTTAACGGTCCTGCTGATGTCATCCCTTGCACAGAATTCCCCTCCGATTTCCTGTTTATCCTGTCTTTGTATATTTCTCTCTTTCCTTCATTGTCTCTTTCCAGCCATCAGAATGGAAACTTTTGTCTTTGCCCTTGAGGTTTTAAAATCACTCCTGCCAGCCTGCCTGCTTTCATTTTCTGTTTTGTGTCCTTTTTTAAAATTGTTCTTTTTACACTGTGAATGTTGCTCTCTGCCTTTGCAGGGTCAGGCTCGACGGAGGAAGAACATGACTGAGTTCCTGGGAGAAACGAATATTCCTACCCCGGATGCTCTGGTACAGCCCGGTGGCTCTCTGCCCGGCATCGGGGCCGACAGCTGGAAGAACCGCGCTGCAAGTCGCTTCAGCGGCTTCTTCAGCTCCAACGCCGGAGCGGGGCCCTTTGGCAAGGTAACACTGATCAGACAAAGCTGAGCACATGGAATATAAGACTGGTGTGCGCTGCACTTTCTCTCAGCTGTAAAACAGAAATTGCAAAAGCTGTGATGGGCAAGCTTGTTTCCCAGACATGTTTCAGAAAAAAACAGATTAAAAAGCAAACAAAACAGTAGCAAGCAGCAGTGGGAGGCGGTCGGAAGGTCAAATCCCCCGTGTTTTGGTGAGGTAATTTCCCGTCTCGTGTTGTTGGCTCACATACTTTCCTCTGGAAATGAGTAGGTGGAGGGAAAGCCTCAATCAATTCTATCCAGCGTTGATTTAAAATTTCAAAAAAATGTACCCATGAAGAAAAAAAAAAAGCTTAAAGGAATAGTTTCACTTTTTGGAAGTTGGCTAACTTAGCTTAGCATAAAGAGACACACTGTGCAAAGATAACAAATCTGCGTTCCAGCACCTCAACGGTTGACTATTTAATGCAGAATCCACAATTCTCAAACCTTTCCTTTTAACTGCTGAGGTTTTCAACAATAAATATAAACTTTCCTTCTAATAAAGCCCACACGTTCCCGTTGTCTCACCCCTCTTGAGGTCACATCTTGCACAGTAGCAGATGTCATATAGAGACAGTATCTGTCAGTCACCTGTCACTGGCCGTCTCATCTCTATTCATCCTGAGCGTCCCCCTTAACCCCTTCAGGGCCAGAGATCCTTCACCAGGACTTGGACTCCTTGCACTTTCCATTTTGGAGGGATGAACCACTGTCAGTCCTTTTCACACAACTATGAAAAGGAATGTGAATCTTTGATGACTTTACTCCTAAATCTGCTGTGCAATGTCTGACTATTAATCAATAGAGAACAGGACTTGTTTTAAATGGCCCACAAACCACTGGTCCATCGTCCCCCACCATGTTGTAGCTTTTGCCCCCACTCCCTCGTCCTCTTTTGTTGAGAGTGGTCTCAATGCACAGAGCTCATTTTCATAACTACATAAGGCCTGCCAGACTGAACAATGGCCTGAATAGCAGCTACTGTTGGATTTAGGAATTAAGGCGCGGGTAAGGACAGGATTTATATGCAAATGTGTGGATTCATCTTCACTTACAGTTTGAATACAACAATAAATTGACACACAAAGGACAGAAATGGACAGTTCTTTTTGCATGTCTTCTCGCTGTCGTGCTGGTAACCTAGTTCAAACTAATTAGGCTGGTTTTCTAAAACGTTCCTGTCTCATTACAGGAGGCGGATCGTCTGGAGCAGCTCCAGAGCAAGCTCCACTCCTACATGTTGTTCGGGCTGCCCAAGGTGCCGCAGCAGCTCTCCTTCCACCAGGACTCCTGGGAGGAGGAGGAGGAAGAGACCAACCTGGCCCTGGAGGACAGCTGGCAGATGTTACTGGACAACTCGGAGGTACAGCACACACAGGCCGGGGGGCTGAGGGGGATGAAGAAAAGCAAAGACTGTCAACACACTTTGGGGGAAAGCAATTAATTAAGCGGGAATTAATGGTAATGCTGATTTTAAGACTTATGTTCTCTTTAGTATGAAACTGAAAAGGTATTGTGCCTTCTTTCAATACTGTACATGTAATGATTGTAAAATCTAAATATATGTCTGTCCATCTATCTATTATTATAATATAATTGGTACAACCTGATTCACCATTAATAACTAAAAGGGACAAAGACAATCAGCATTATGTTAATTAAACAATAACAATGAAATAAAACGGATTACTACATGACATGCACACTGGCATCCTGCTTCATCTCTTACTTCCTTCATTATGTGTCTTTGTCACAATTGCACTGATGTCCGTTTCCCCAGAATGATGCTTACGAAGCGATTTACTCTGACACTGCTGTCAGGAACACGGCAATGCACACGATAACAGGAACGCTTCCACCTGTTAATGTGTACACGGCTAATCAGGGCGGCCGGACCGAGCAATATCACTGCTTAGCTCCCACACAGTCCCTCGTACTGTACTTACACTCACCCCTGACGGGGGATCACATGTTGGTCACAATTTAAATGTAAATCTGGAACCTTTGTCATAAATCATGGCATAAAGGACAACAGAGTTCTGTGTCTTCCAGTTTCAAACATAGTGGCAATATACCACATGACCACGTCGTACGTGTCCACAGGGGGTTCTCTTACTTTCATGATTTTTAAAATATGTTTCACATTCTTAAACATACAATAACCTTTGCGGCCTTTGTATGAGTATATGATACGGTCAAAGATTCGGGCATATCGGATTTTGGTATACTGACAATTTTCTGACTTACTATATGAAAAAGACCAAATACTAGACCTGATATTAACAGGTGAGATGTACTAGACAGACGTGTACATTACAGTGTCTCACACAAAGAGTGTGTGTGTGACACACTCTAAATACAATGGAGGAAATAATAATGCAATGTAATAATGGGAAGAATCTGTGACTATATTTGTTATATATTAATAACATGATCTGTGTTTGTGTGTGTGCAGACATTGACAAGGCGACAGTTCCACCAGCAGGAGGCGATATGGGAGCTGCTTCATACCGAGGCCACCTACATAAAGAAACTCCGAGTCATCACTGATGTGAGTGCGTAACTACTGATACAAGTGTGGCTGTTGTGTAAGATGAACTACTTTCTGTTCAGAGATAGGTAGGCACACAACGAACCACGTGTTAGGGTTGAAGACTAGACGCTTATCACTTTATCACTAGGCGGAGTACAAGAGATTTAACCTGTGATGTGTGAAGTGATGACCTTTGGCTTTAAAGGCTTTATGTCGACATAGTGTCTGATAACTCATTTTCTTTTGGATCACCTTCTGCAGCTGTTCCTGTGTGGGCTGCTGAACCTGCAGGAAAGCGGTCTGCTGACCGAGGTGGAGCCCGCCAAGCTGTTCAGTAACATCCAGGAGATTGTCCGACTCCACACGTCCCTGTGGAACCAGGTCATGCTGCCGGTCCTGGAGAAGGCCAGGCAGGCCCGGGCTCTGCTCGACCCCACCGACCTTCACCACGGTTTCAGGACGGTCAGTTGCAATCACATTGTGTTCCAATATCTCCACAGGTACCACAAAGAGAGGATGGATGAACTAACAAGCTGCCTTGATGAGCGACGTCGGATTGATAAAATGCTCAATAATATGAAACCAATAGGCAATAAAAAGTTATCAGACGAGTCAAAAATAGAACCGATTACATTAATAATTAATACGATTGATGACATGCTGCAGATCTAATCTCTCAAAAAAACAATATGGCTTTGATACTTTTATATCAGTACATTTTGCTTATAATAAGTTTACTTGAATCATAGTTTTGAATGCAGGGCCTTGAATGGATAATTTTCGAGTGTGGTACTTTGCTACTTTTACTTAAAGGATCTGAATAATTCTTCCATAACTGTATCATTTATTAATGTATAAAGTTATATTTTTTGACTTTGATAAACTTGTGTTTTAGAAGAACATTAACATTACAACAGTTTTGATATGGATGAACTTACTTAATAGTATATACTGAGTCTTTATTGTTTGTTTTTTGACAGCACAGTGTTGCGATTCCTTTCTAGTTCCGGTTTACCGGGCAACTCAACTTTTCTTATGACTAATTCCATAAACATATAATAGTGTTGGCTTCAGGCCAAGGTGTAACTAATATGTTTTTCCATGTATCGATGTTGGTAATATCTCTGACGCATGTCTTTGTTTATCTGTGTGTTCAGTTTGGCTCCAGGTTCCAGCCCTACATCCGTTACTGCATGGAGGAGGAGGGCTGCATGGAGAACATGCGGACGCTCCTCAGGGACAATGAGCTCTTCAGGACCTACGTCACGGTCAGTCCTCTCCGCTCTCTCGCCTGAAAGCTAATCCCTGATGCTGTTCAACACACTCCTTTTCAGCTGTCTCCACATTGCTGCCCCATTTAAACGTTTGCTGTACTGTGTTTGTGTGGCCCTATTCAGTGGGTAGAGACCCATAAGCAGTGTAACCGCCTGAAGCTGCCGGACATGTTGGCCAAGCCTCACCAGCGACTGACCAAATATCCACTCCTACTGAAGAGAGTTCTCAAGAAGACGGACGAGCTGTCGGCCCGGGACATCGTCAACAGCATGGTAAGGACATTTAATCAAGTACTGGACTTATGTACACATTACTTTACTATCTCTACATTGCAACTACAACAGTACAATCCTGAGTATTATATATAATAATATAACAGTCGCAGGACTTAGTAACAGACTATTTTTACAGTATTTTACTCATTTATTTATTATTATTCTTTCGGTTTTTACCATGTAAAGTGCCTTGGGTACGTTTTTAAAGCGCTATACAAATAACATGTATTATTATTAATTAAAGGATCGGAATAGTTCTCTAAGGATGTATAAAAATTGATTTATATATGGCGCTCCATTAATTCACACAGATGGAACATGTCTGAGTGTATTTCTGTGTTTTTCCCCCTCTAGGTGGCTGCTGTCGAGGGCTTCATCAACAGCGTGGAGTCTCAAATGCGACAGCGTCAGGAACAACAGAAGCTGGCCACCATTTCTGCTCGTATAGACTCCTACGAGGCTGTAGAGGGCAGCAGTGAAGAAGTGGAGAAGGTAAGAAACGATCTATGGGGGCTCCAGTGCTCTCCCACATCTTCAAAAAAGCTGTCAAGTATAAAACTTATTGTAACTTTTTTTTTGTCTTTTCCCTGTCAGATCCTCAAGGAGTACAACCGCTTCGACCTCATGGCTCCCATGAGAGGAATTTCACCGGAGGAGACTCGACAGCTGCATCTTGAGGGAGCTCTGAGGATGAAAGAGGGGAAAGACAGTCGGGTAAGACTGACTCTTCCTGTCTTTATACTCAACAACTGGTTTCTCACTTTGCGTCACAGTTGCCTCATATTTCACTTTAAATGGTTGACCTATCGGAACAAAAATAAATGAGTTTGGATCCGACCTGAGACGAGTTTATCTCCTCTGTAGATGGAAGTCTATTGTGTCCTGTTCACCGACCTGCTGCTAATCACCAAGCCAGGGAAAAGAGTTGAGAAAGTCAAAATCATCCGCCAGCCTCTCCTCATTCACAACGTCGTCTGTAAGGAACTCAAAGACCCCGGTGAGTGCTCAGATGAATATTGGGATGTAACTTGTATTATATTCATAATGTAAACACTTTTTTGACTTATTTGAAAAAAAGATATGAACAAATTAGTCAGTTAAAAAAAAAAAAAAAGCAGTACTAATCTTTACATTTAAGAAGTTATAACCAGCAAACATTTCAGATTTAACTTGATAAATTGTTTGCTGACCAATTAGATCAATGGTTTAATGGTGTTGGCGTCAACATGAAGCTATGGTAATGTAGATTACAGAGACCACCAGCGGTGGAAGAAGGTTCCAGATCCGTTATTTAAGTAAAAGTAGTATCAGCAAAATGCTCCCTGTCAGTGTTTTTTTATAATTATGTTTCTGGATTAGTAATGCTGCTGCATTAATGTGCATGTTGCATTTTAACTCCTTTACACACGGTTTAGTGTAATCTACAGCAATGCATCACATTACATACAGTACATGTGTAAATGCACTTAGTTTCATTCCTCCACTGGAGACCACTGATCTATGATCATTGACTGCTACCGGGATTCAACTGCAGACATAAAACTGGAAAATTAGAGATGATGCTGATTTTATTTTGTTGTGCTTTTTGTCTGTGTAGGCTCATTCATCCTAATCTACCTCAATGAGTTCAAAAGTGCAGTGGCAGCCTACACTTTCCAAGCCAACAGCGCCACCCAAGGGCGAAGCTGGATCGATGCAATCTGCAATGTCCAGGTTGGAGAGGCAGTTCATATCTTATTTGGGAAATAAGATTTCCAGACACAATGTTGTGGTTTTTTCATAATTTAATGTGCCTGTATAATCACCCTGCAGAACCAGCTCCAGAGGCTTCGCACTGAGGAGGTCCTCCGGCAGCAGAACAGAATGAAGAGACGTACACAGGGTGAAGAAGAAGATGAGGAGGAAGATGAGAGCAGCAACTCTACCACAAGTTCCCCATGCCTTAGGCACAAAGAGCAGCAGAACTCGAGGTACGACAGTGTTCAACTCGACACGTTTCCCCGATCAAAAAATGTGCCAAAAAGACTGCTACCCACGTTAGCCCCAATGAATAGTTCAACATTCACTTACAGAGTAGCTGTAATGTTTGTAGTAGTTGTGGAAATAGTAAGATTAAAGGCGTCTCACATGCACATTTTGAAGTGCACCTATTGTTTTAAATTGCTGGACATGCTACAAAAGCGCGATGATGCCGGTCAAACTGCTGAAGCGCCCTGACTCCGGTCTTGTAGCGTCAGATTGGGACCCGGCGACCAATTACTAATACTACTACTGTTACTTTCACTGGTTAAAATGACAAACGTCCTCTGCGGGACTCTCTCTGGTGCTGTGGTTCAGCATTTAAAATGCCTTCTGTGCGCCACAGGAGCATCAATTGACAGACGTGAAAATGAGGCGTGTCATTTATCGCTTTCAGTGCATTTGGGTCTTAACTATTCACTAAACCAACCAAAACTTTCCTTTCAGCCAATCAGATGGTTCTACTGAGACCCTGTCAGTGATGGACATTGATCACCCAGGTGAACACCAAGAGCTTCCTTCCCCAAACATGAACCTCCAGGGAACCAGTAAAAAAGACTCTGATGTGTCGCTCACGTCTGAGGTCCAGCAGTCACATTCCAAGAGCCCCCACAGAGTTCACTCTGGTGTTTATTCTGAGCACAATCAGGAGACGGGGCCTGACGGCACGGAGCTGGACCCTCAGTGTCGCTCTCTCTCCATGGACAGCGCCTATGGTACCCTCTCTCCTGAATCCCTCATGAGAGAACTTCTGCCTCAACCGGGCCAAAGTGAAGGAGAAGAGGAGGAGGAGGAGGAGGAGGAGGAGGAGGGAGAACGGGAGGTTGCGGAGACGGAGCAGGAAGAGACAGTATTCGAGGAAGAGGAGGAAGAGGGGGAGGAGGAGGATTCTGCCTCACTGGGGTCCCAGCTGTCGGTAGTCCAGGCCTCTAAACCTCGCCGGCGGCCTCATGTTCAGTCACGACTCCACTGCCTCCAGAGGTTTTCCAGTATGGCTTTATCCCGCTCTGAGGACAATCTCCTGCAGCGCCTCCATGGTAAAATGCCCGTATACCACACACACACACACAGCTCCAAGGCGCAGGACCAATCACAATGCAGGGACATGGACACATCACCACTGGCACACAGTAAAAGCCTGACAGAGTTAGGCCAAACCTGCTTGGAGCTGTTTTCCAGTGACCTCGACCAGTCTGACGACTGCTTGAGCATGCCCACTGACAAACTCTGTGCCACCCTGAGGAGGGCGGAGGCCAAGCGTGGCCACGCAGCGCCCGCCAGACAAAGTGAGGGCGACGAGTCCCAAAGCAACAGCTCAGACGGGGAAACGGCTCCATCTGCCTGCGTAGAAAGGAAAAACGAGTCCACAGCCACCGGTGATTCGGGGGAGATGTCACTTAAAAAGAAGAAATCACCGGCCCAGCAGCACAAGAAGCTGACGCTTGCTCAGCTGTATAGGATCCGCACCACTCTTGTCCTCAACTCTACACTCACTGCATCGTAAGTCCTTACTTCTGTAATACCAGTTTATACATTCACTACATTTAATGGAATAGTTTATTTGTTTGAGAAGAGAGTATTAAGAGTTAATTATTCTTGTAATTTGGTTCTAGATTTAGCATGTTCTTACTGGAGGGAATATGTGTATGAATTATTTTGTTTTTTTGTCTTTTCTCTTTCTAGGGAAGTATAACCACTCTTTCACACATATGACCTTTGACATGTGGGCATAATAAGGAATAACACTTGTTTTGCTTCGATGGACTGAATTTCTTGTGACACAAATGCACTCTCTCTTTTGCTGCCCTCTCCCTTCTGGTTGCTTTTTGGACACTGGTAGTACCATTTTCTTTCACGACAACATTTTTTTCTTTGCTGTTGCATTGGTTTTCCGAATTTCTTGAGTGGAAGGGAGAGGCAGAGAGACAATAACTGCTTGCACTTTGCAACGGAAGTAGAATTATAGGGGCTGGGACGTTAAGGTGGACTGGGGGATTGTGCATCTTCTCAGTCACGAGAGTCAACGAGAGGAAAACTTAAGTCTTCAAAAATGCTCTCTACACGTGGCTCAAAAGAACCTGCACCTACGACATCTGCCTAATATTTATACTACTCCTGGTTTGCTTTAACAAAAAACAGAAAATTGCACAGCTATATATGTTAAGTAGAAGAATCACTAAAGAGTGAATTTACAATTACAGTCACACAATGAATTAGAACTTATTGTTTGCTGTCTGTGTCTGCTTGGGTGTGTGCGTGCGTGCGCGTGTGTGTGTGTGTGTGTGTGTGTGTGTGTGTGTGTGTGTGTGTGTGTGTGCGTGTGTGTGTGTGTGTGTGCGAGCGAGCGAGAGAATGTGTGAATGATCGTCTTGTGTTCGAATGATCACACGGTCCTCGATTCCTGACTGAACCATAACTGATTCCCATCTCCTGTGAATATGCTAACACACCCAAAGATGGAAGTAGCCAGTAGATTACCAACAACCAGAGAGGTTGTCCAACACAGCCATCATCTGATTTCTCAGATGGACTTCTTCTGTTTTGGTATGTTGAACTAATGAGAGTTGAGTTCCTGAAAAGAAAAAGACTTTGACTGAAGAAGCACAAGCAACAATGCGGTGATATGAAAAACACAAAAAGATGTCTACACTAACTGTAGTACTGCCTGTGCACACGAATGAGAACAAAGGTATGGGTTCAATATTCTGTCATGAGTGAGTCAGAGGAACACCGCTTTTTCCAGGAGATTCACTCAACATTCACACTGATGGACAACTTTTCAGATCGGTGATTAATAACCTTGTTCCAAACATCGCCCAAACCAAATAGGTTAACTCTGTTTACTTTTAGTTTAGTTTTTTTGTTAATGTGTAATATTTATTATGCTTGCTATGTTTTATATATAAGATATTGTTTATATTGTTTGCTTCAATGATTTGTACATTTGTTTTGTTGATGTAGTCTTAATATTTTTTTCTTGCCAGGCATGACTGTGCTATGAACCAAAATGATGTGTTTCCTCTTTCAGGAATAATGTTAAAGTGTCTTACAGAATAAAAATGCTAAAATACTTTATCCCTCTTTTAATGGTTTAATCCATTGTAATGGAGTGATTTGAGGGGAAAAGCTGATTCTGAATGGCATTAAGCATTAAAACTACATGAACTGGTTGAACTGCTCTCGTCTCATGTTTGTAATTCACCGCATGTGGAGAAATTATATGTTTGGGAGTTGCAGAAGAATTTCATCAGAGAGGTTTGTGACCACATTTGACAGTATTCATTTAATTTGTTATGTCTCAATGTGAAGCTGAACCTGTTGCTTTGGGTCAGGTCAGCTGTGAAGTGAATGGCCCTTCCACAGTCTTATTAGAGTTTAAGTTATTGGGCATTTAATAAATGTATTAATCATATTGGCTTTCGTATGTAAATTCCTCAACTGCAAAGTAACGACTGGCTATGGCTTTGAGATAAATGTCGTGGATAAAAAAAGTACCATATTTTCCTTTAAAATATAATGCTGTAGTCTAAAGTAAATGAGAAATAGATTTATGAAATAAAAAAAAGTGTATGTGTAAAGTGCCATAAAAAGCATAGAATATAGGCACATTGTCCTGATGTGTCATAATATTGTAATTTGTAAAAAAGGCATTATTAATGTAACGTTAGTATGTCATAAAGAGTCATGGAGTAATTTGAAAGTCAGTCATATGATGGTATGTTATGAATAAAGTCACTAAGATATTGTAGTACAGGAGTATGTCATACAAATGTCAGTATAGCGTGCCTTAAACATTCATGAAAGACAGAATAGTGTATGATTAAAAAGCCACAGTATAGTATGCCATAAAATATCCAATATATGTCATTAAAAACTCATGGTATACAATGACATGACAAATTAATTTTTAAAAAGTCATAGTATGCCATATGCCACGAAAAGTTATAAAGAAGCGATAGTATAGTACGTCATGAAAAGATGAAAAAAATAGTATAGGATGACATAACGATCTTTAAAATGTATATTTTATATATATTTTAAAAAATGTTCTCAAACATAATTATACAGTTTGTCATTAAAGCGTGTAGGATGTCATAATTTTATAGTAATAAGATAGTATTTCAGAAAAAATTGTATAATAAAGTGTGTGCGTGCGTGCGCGTGTTCTCTGAGTTTAGTTTCTCAGTCAGATCACATCTGTTCCAGCTGTCTGTCTGGTTTGAGAGTCTATCTGGTTCCCAGAAAGTTAAAATCTGCCGCGTGTTTCCAACGTGCTGCAGAGCCTGATGGCCCGCAGCAACATCATGGCCAAGGTGTATTTACAGGTGATTATATCAGCTAATCGGTGGATTACAGCATGTTGAGTCCACACAGGCCCCTAAGCTGCAGAGAAAAGACAGTGCGGTCCTGTGGGATTTTCTGTTTAATCTGGTCCCAGATTGAGGCGACCCCTCCCGCTCCCACATCTGGCCCGCTGGGATTTACTGTTGTAATCCTTGATTTTAAAACAATTTTATTATGCTTTATCGCTGATACGCTGTACTTTAATTATTAAAATGCAGCTTTCTATTTTAGCAATGGAGTAATTACACATCCTTGTTCTATTAGCCTTTCCTAAGTAAGTAATGCCATAGTCGGCTGTAGTCGCATGATGGCTAAAGGCCGGCTGCATCCCGTAGATTATTTTCAGGTATGTGAGGTTATTGATACCTGGTGCATTTAAACCAAGCTACAGCTTTAAAGACATTCCGTTAAATGTCGTTTTGGAGAAACGGAGAGAGTTGACTTTTTAATATATAAAGTGCAACTTTCCCTTTTTGTTTACGTGTGTGTTCTGTGCACTTCTCTGCATGATGTCTGGTAGAAATGTACAGTGCATACAGATGGGGCAGAGATGGGGTTAACACCAACTGCTGTGGCAGATGTCAACAACCATGCTGTAAAAAATGTCCGATTAACACAAAAGGGGCACTTTTGCAAATCCTGATTATAAGAGCACTTTCATTTATTAAACTCTGCCAATCCCCTGTACTCTTTTTGACCGGGGATTAAAACCAGGTAGACACCATTGTCTATCTAAACAATCCCTCTTTAAGCTCTAGCTGTTTCCTGGTGCCCTTGCCAGGCCTGGCTGGCTGGTTGCCTGCCTGTAATCTCAGTAGGGGCTTATAGGTCACTACAACCACTACACATTCCCATTCATCAACATCATCCCCTTTAGATGGGCTAGGTGATTGGATTTAGGACATGTTTTACAGGGGCAGAAAAAAAGAGAACAGCGAACTAAAGCGTGTTTACAAGAGCTGTCCTGTGAAAAGGCCCCATGGACGAGTGACAGCCATATGGAATGGATAACCCTGTGAACATCTGCCCTCGATCAGTACCACACACGGCCATTAGACTGGTGGCTTTGACCTTCGCATGGTGCACAAGAACATCTGGCCCTTCTCTGTTCTCTTTGACCCCTGCAAACAGCATTAAAAAGACAAGTAGCTCCAGAGGAATCCATATGTGGGATGTAAAACTCACCGTGCAACACAGTGAGTTGAAAACCGGTGGTAACACTAACTCTCAATCATTATATCATCTTTTACATTTGTAATGCATGACATGAATGAACAATCTTATAATGAAAATGTGTTTTCTTAAAGAATTGTGACTAAAGTGTACTGGACATTTTTACAGTTGGGGGGGAAGGGGGAGTGAACTTGTGGAAACTTGGTGGACAGACTTTAAAATGGAAACACTGATTCCAAATGACCTCAGTTTGACATTTGTGTATCACAGTTCTCGGCCGACATATACAGCCGTTCCATCTGCGATAAACTACTGTTGGCCAGTCTGATTTATTAGTGTTGCTCCAGTAAGTAACATACTGAACTGGCTTTTTAAGGTTTAAAGCATCACCTGCAGGTTATTGCACTAGTTCTGCATCTTCCAGTGATGGAAACTAACTAATCACATTTATTCAATTACTGCGACCAACTATAATTCTGAGGGGTGCACATACTTTACCCTTTTATAGTACTTTATACTCCCAGGGAATGTGGTTCTTTTTACTCCATTACATGTATTTGACAGGCATAATGACAAGGCATTTTGTTGTCACACTAGATGCCTGAGTTGTTCCACCAATGGGTGATTTCCCCTCTAAATATCTCAGATAGTTTCTTCTATATATATATATATATATATATAGCTGTTTGAGGCTCAAATTGGGAAAAGTGTCCAATAGTCAAAGATAACACAGTTTAAAAAAAGACTACCAACTATAATAGTAAAACAATCTAATCAGTCAGTCATCAGTTGCAATTTTCTGCAGAATGAGTACATTCAGTTTGATTACTTGGTCAATGTAGCTGATAATCCTTCTGTACTTTTATGCAAGGAGGATTTTACATGCAGGACTTTTATTTAAATAACATATCTGACTATATTTTCCATCACAGGTCTGTTTGGATGCCTTGACGCAAGTGAATCATGGCTGCCTCCTCTGCTTGTTTCCCCCCCTCACAGTAGGTAGCAAGGTGATAATGTATTGCCAGCTGCTCTCTGGCATGAATTAATTTCACAAAGACGTGGCATATGCTAGAGGATCAAATGTCTTTATCCCAGTAAAGGTTGTGTTGTTTTCTGAATTGAAGGAGCATAAGGTCCCACTTTCAAGCGACAATATAAACTCCTCACCTCAATAATTGTATCGGCTTATAAGAAGCTTACTGTAATTACAATATTGTCTTTTTAGAGCAGCAGCCTAACACATGACATACAAATCACCCATTTCTATATTAAATGGAAACTAGTTCAAAGAGAACATATATTAGGACAGAGGGATTAATGTGTAAGTCCAACACATTTAAGATTTACAGCACAAGCACGCAATTAATTTGACAATGTGTTGTGTGTCTAATACCTGAATTTACTGGGTTCTCCACCATTTTCACTGGTGCGCACAGGAAGTGGAGAAGCTGGGAACCAGGGCCGTTTACAAGTATAAAACTCCTGATCCAAATGTATGTCTCTTACAACCAACAGTCCAAAACAAAACAGAAAATATTCACACTTGAGAGGATGGAACTGTTTAGTGTTTGCCATTTTTGCTTAAAATGTCTTGAACGATTAATCAGATACCAACAGTTTTGCTTTACAAGGTAATCTCCTAAGAAGGTGTAAATGCACGGCAAATATCGGATGAGGCCACGTTGAAGTTATCCAGGAGCACTCCTGCTCTGTAATTTAGAGGGTTGTTTGTCCACAATGTTGCAAATTGTTGGTCTGAACACACCTGACAAATGTGTTTCTCCACATATAAAACCTGTGACATCCATAAAGTATCAGCACTGAAGGAAACAATACTTACACATACTGATAAAAAGAAGGGGAGGTATCACTAAGTACATTTAATCAATGGCTGTACATGTACATCACATTTGTACTTGAGTATTTCCATGTAATGCCTCTTTTTACTTTTTACTGCACTACACTTATTTGATTACCTTTAATATCTTATCTTTCATTCATGATGACAGTATATAAAGTAAATAAACAAACTCCACCTTCACCAGCTGCAACACCACAGTAAAATACACATTAACGCATCACTGATTATAACCTAGTAATAAATTGGGCCTACACATTATTCAGAAATGGGACGTTCTGCTGAATGAGTACTTTCACTTTAAGTATATTTTGATGTCAATACTTTTGTACCTTTACCATTCACTTTTATTTCTACACCGTGTTAATACTATTTTATGGTTGTATTAGTACTTTTACTATCGTAACATATTTGAACACTTGCTCCACTACTGTAGAAAACCATATTAATAGGTATATCCTACCATCAAATTGCTCTCTTTAGGAACTACATGAAAATGAGACGTTCACGGTCACTTTCAATAATCAGTATAACTCACACACGCTTTTAGATAAACCTTTGTTTTATTGAGCAGATACGTTACATCCTAAGTAAGGCTGAGGTTGCAGAGTGAACAATAAGATGCTGGGGTCTTGAAAGGGTTAACGGGAGGAGGCGCAGCAGCTGCTCCGCTGGGTGGAGTGCAGTTTAGATAATGTAACGTTACTACAACAAAATTAGCCAAGAGGACATTATGGCGGTGTGAAAAGTATCCTTCCGCGAGAGTTAAGCGCATCTTTTCCAACGCAAACTCCTCCAGGTCGCCGCGGCAGAGACGTTTGTGAACCCTGAGCTGAGATGAGTGGTGTGAGGGAACAGGCGCTGCTGGATTATTTCTACTCCACCGGAGGCAGCTCAGGCAGAGTCAAAAACGCAGATATATTGAAGACATTTAAGCCCTTTATTGGCCACAGTGACGTGCAGTTACGTGGTAAGTAGCGAGTCGTTGTCTCGTGGTTTCAATTCGATGAAAATATTATATTATAACCAGAATAAATTTAAAAAAAGAAATATGTGTGGGGGCGCGGGGGAGGCATATGGTGCAGTCGCGCGGCATCGTTCACTACTCGGTACTGTGAGATGGCACGAATGTTAATTCACCCCACCCCTCGTTTTTTGGGGGGGGTAGGGGACGAGTAGGGTCGCATGTATTTAACGTTAAACGCAGCATTCAGTCCGCGTTTACAAACGGGGGTTTGAAGTTTGGGAGGGGGGTTGCATTAGTTCCTTTAGTTGTTCAGCAGACATCTGGTTCGCATAAAAATAAAAAAACACTCCAAACATCTACAGTTTCAGCAGGAATTGTGTCATTTCCTCCCCCAGGCCAGTTTCAGCTGCCTGGTAACCGAGCACAGGACCCATCACCAAACGCACCATCGTCACAGGACAGTGGCTCTTCTGACACAGCTGTGGTCCCTCTGCTAAATGAGGCGGAGATTCACGTTTTTTTTTTTTGGTTCTCTCCACGATTGTTAGAGATTAGTAGTAATACTTTATTTACCGTGTGGCTCTCTGCTGTTCCCCTCCACCCACCTACCTACTGTACAGATGCTTATGCAACCGTTCTGAATCATTGCTAAACACCGACAGTCCTCTCACATTTGGCTTCTTTAGGACACATGTTTTGGGGTTACGTGTTCACACCCAGCTCTATCTCGGCCATGTAATAAAAAGCCTGTCCTTCCCACTTCATTGCGTCACTATTTGACTTCTAAAAGAAGTAATAACAGAATCGTCCTGTTACTATAAAATGTTGAATATAAAAAGCAATGACATGTTGAATTGCTCAGCTAATACATTCAGGGTTGTTACAGTTACTTGTTGTTTTTTTGTCCTTGTTTTTAGCTGTGTGTCTGTTTCTGTTTAAGTAAACAGAGCAACGGAAAACAAATTCCTTGAATGTGTGCACATAGTTAGCCAATAAAGCTGATTCTGATATGTCCAATCACTTCACTTGGAGCTGCAATGAATAGTCAATTAATCAATAAGTTGATAGACAGACCATCAATTGGCAGCTATTGTTAGCTTAGTTATTGTTTCAGTCATTTTTAAAGCAAAATGACCCATTTTTAATAGTTACAGGTTCTCAATTATGTGAATGTTATAATTGTCATTGTTCATTGTACAGTAAATGTGGGTTTTTTGAACGGCGGGTCAAACAAAACAAGGCATTTGAATGGTCATTTTGACTTATTTTATAAACATCTATAATAAGAGATAATAATCAGATATGGGCCGATACTGATTTAAATAGCTGGATTGGGTATCTTGACAATGGAGCTGATATTTTTAATTCAATTCTATAATTATATACTAGTATAGACATTATATTCTGGAATTTATTGTTTAGGTTTTGGTCTATTGGTAGCTGCATTGAAAAGGTTTACACTGGAATTGTAATTCCAGTTAAATTTGAAGATCTTTTTACCAATTTATTATTTGAATTATATTGAACTATAATATTTACATCAATATATTTGTTTCATTTAGTTTTTTATAAAGTTAGGAAAGCAATATAGAAGTCAAGCCCGATGTGGCCTTACAAATTAAACATAATGATCACCGTTACTTCAACACAGTGAGGCAAACCTCACCAGGAGGGTCTAAAGTCTGCTAACATTAGCTAGCGTCCGCCACTAAAAGCTGTCGGTCATGCCAGATCAAGCAAGGCTTGGCATGCATTAGCTGAGCAATATTGTGTTTTACTGCTTATAAATATAACTGTTTTATTTGTGTCATTTATTCCCTCAAAATGCAGGACTGTTGAATAAGCTTGCATTAGTTGTAGCTAGTTTAACTCAACACTTGTCCCATTGCAGCCCTTAAAAGACAAAGCACATATCACTGACTAATGTCAAATAGCTTTGGCCCAGAAGACAAATAATGAGCTTGTAACGATTTTCAACTGTACTTTTACCTTTGGCACCCGCCTGACATACAAACATATTTGAACCTCCCTAAATGATTATCCAAAGTGACCTTGCATTGCCGTTGCGAGCACTGTCCAGATGCTATGTCAGCGCTGCAGTGGTTCACAGAGGTTTAGAGAGCTGCCTTGATACTCGGCCATCTGACATGTCTGTCCAATTACAAAAGTGCTTCCCAGACATTTGAAGTCTGTCGTAGCATGTGGTTGCAGATGTCGAGGTCGTAATTGTGATGATAGTCTTTTAATCATAATTAAGTCCACATGCATGACTGGATGTAGACCTCTAATGGGGTTGCCTTTTCATCAGATCGGAAAACTGGGGCATGGGTGGGAATGTGGCGGTGTCGGGGGGGGGGGGTGCGTGCACACGTGTGTGTGGTGCTTGTTTGTGCAGACCTTTGGCTAAGAAATAACTGGAATGTATACTATGTTATTCACTTTGGTGAGCAAGGAATTCTTTTGTTGAGACAGATGCAAGTGGCCGCTTCCTCTGGATTTCCTGTTGTTGTTGAGCGTGAGCGGTGCATCTTTCTCACTCCAAATGTTCTTTCCTTCCACATCAGGAAAAGGAAACACTTCAATTGTCCCCGAGCTGCATGCCCTTGTACACCTATGCATGAATGGAATACCTCCGCCCGGAAAATTCCTTGCTTGTGTAGCCAACATGGCTGCTTGATAATCAGCACAGTCAGCTCTTAATAACAGTCTGCTCACTGTTGTAAACAAAGGAAGATAGCTTTATCTGATGATGTCCATCAGCTTGTCCACTCTAGTTTGTTTTGGCCCACGGGAAAGATTTACTGGAGGTTTAAAGTAACTCAAGTGTTTGCCTTTGGGGATGCACTGTGATCTGTTTGGATCTTTGCTGGAGGGGGACCTCTTTCCTCTCCAGCTTGGCTTGCAGTGTTTTTTATTGAAGCAGCCGTTTCTTTGCAATGTGAGCTGCATCTTGCTTGGCCAGCCAGACGTATATACTGGAGAAAACCTCCCGTCTCATTACTCTTACACAAATCAGCAGACTGTAGCTCACCATCCACACGTCTTTTGTAAACAGATACCATTACTGTCTACTTGTTTCTGGAAATACTTTATTGTAAATCAAACGTAATTAAAGCTTTTTCTATTTCTTTCAGAGCTGAGTTGAGTTTGTGCAATTTATTTTGGCCCTCATTTGACATTTTTGGAGTTTGTGTTTTACTGAATACAAGAAATTAGAAGCTATATTTAGTTCTCAGTTATTCATAACAACTTTTTTTCCCTGCAGCTAAATACAGAGAGGAATTCAAGCTGATCATTGACCGAATCGCTGTGGTGAAGTCAGAGAATGTGAGTAAACTCCTGCTCCTATATGTCAACATTGTGGCATTAACAGGAACATGATTTGCTGATATTAAAGGTTGTTGTTACAGCTCAACTATCATGACTTAAAAAGGAGTTGTCCAATCGGTGTCTTTACAGAACAGTTTGTACTGATTTCCCCCAAGGGACTGCAGCTGCAGTTTTAATTTTCCTAGAAACTATTTTTATGACGTATTTTCAGATATCGACAAAGTTAATGAACAGTTTGTTCCACTGAAGGCCATAATTAGTTTAACCACATTGTATGTACAGAGTAAATAACCTGACTTTTGAGATCACATCTGTTGCTTCCTTTTCATTACAAAAATCAATCTATGAATATCCAAATATTGTTGCATTTTCCAAGTTGTCATCATCATGTACCTACAAGGAATGCATAAGAAAACACAGTGTAACCCACACGGCTGTGATCATCTTCCTACTTTTCAAAGGCAAATTGTGCTTATCGACTCCGTTTGTCACAGGGTGAGAAGTATCTCGTCCTAAAGAAGAAATATAGGCAAATGCTGCACGAGCGAGATGCCAAACATCCCGGGACAGACGGGGACGGACAGAGACGTTCGAGCCCAGGCCGAGCTCCGGCCACTGTACAATGGGACGCCACGGACGCCTCGACTTCTTCGCCTCACCAGAAGGAACAACAGCATGAGCCGATGTCATGTGGAGAGCCCAACGCTGCTGCAGAGGTGAATTTAAATTCTGATCGCTAGGTTATTCTTTTCTATTTGGACAAGCTGGTATGAGATTAGGCAGCAACTCTGGGTGCCAAATTGATGAATTTCCTATCACCCCAGCACATAGTGTTTGCTCTTTATGTGAATGACACATTTGTTTCTAAACAGGGCCATCTTTGTGAGTGTCCTCTGCCTTTTCTCTAAATGTGTCAGTATTTAATGACGGTTTACACAGAGATGCACTGTGGAGTAGAAAAATGCTCTGTTACTCAAATGCAAATCTAAGTTGGCCACTATGAGAACAAAGGGAAGGTCAAAGGACTTATGTCTTTACATAAAAGGCAGAGCCCTTTGAAACTAATGCATGGAAGCACTTGACTGTTGTGAAAATAAACACTATGTGCCGGTTTAATGCACAATAATCCTCTGGAAGTACTTTTACATATTGTTCCTGCAATAAACTTGAGCATTTAATCATAGATTTGAAAGATTACATGTATATTATGTTATTGGTTTAATGGTCTTGCACATGACTTTGCTCAAAAAGGCATTAAAATAAAAACATTATTTATCCACACCCAGATGGTGCAGGGAAGGGACAAAAACAGAGCTGTGTGTTAACCTTAGCCAGCACTTGCCACACCTAAATGTTTGAGTTTAAAGCACATAATGTCTACACTCCTGCAGGACCAGCAGACAGGAACAGCCTTCATGCAGCACGATGTTCTGCAACTTCCTGCCATCCCAACCCGGGAACCCTCGGCACAAAGCAACGGGGAAGATGAGCTGGACAAAGATTCAGGGTCAAAGGTGACAATCTGGCTGATTGAGAGGCAGTGCTGCTGACACTCGCTTTCCCTTTTGCACACTGTTCATTCTGTGCCACTTACAGTGCCAGTGATTGTAGGTTTGCATGCTGTATTTCATGTCTCAAGCTACATCACACCTTTTCTGGCCAAACGAGACAGCAAGAGGGAGAAATATGTTGAGACGAGGGTGCAATTTTATTAAAAGTCTCAAAAGTCATGTCACGTCGTAGTATAGTACTGACATGAAGACGGGAGGGCCAGAGTTGTGTTTTTTAAGATGCCCTTATTTGTGACATAAATTCATAGCATGCTGTGTTTGTGACTTTAGAGAAGCATTATTGTAAAGTTGTTCATGCTCTTCTTTAGACCAATGATTCCCAGCCAGGGGCCACTTCAACATTTGAAAAGAAAAGAAAGATTTGGTAAATGAAATATATCCACACATAAACAGGATTACAATGTACTGGAAGGCTGATTTTAAGTATAAATATAGGGGAAAACAACCCTAAGTATAGACAAATCTCAGATGTCTCGAAATTAAAAAATATTGGAACAAAGTCCAGTTTTATATAATAAAGTTTTATTCCAGACGGGATAAAGCTGTGAAACAGTATTTAGAACATCAAGTAGGACCGATGTTGGACAGACTGATGCCTGTAAACTATTATTGAAATTAGCGTGATGTGATCAGTGCTTGCTTACATTATGTTTGTATTTTTTAATTGTGGTGTAAATGGTTTTTTGGAGCTTTGTTTTTAATGTTACTGAAGCCATATACTTTACTAGTAACACAATTTACAACTTATTCAAACCTTTATGGGTTTGGAAATAATGACTTTGTAGTATAGCTATACTCTCACTAGTTTGCTTGTTTTTACTCATTAACCTAAAGCTCAAAAACAATTAGATGAAAATAAAATGTAAATGTTGTTTTATTACTGAAGGAAAAACTGACTTCTAGGTCACTCTCGTGGTTCCTCTGCTCCCCACCAGGTGGTGCTAAACAAATTACCTGGATTTATAACCTCCTGCAGTATGTGTTGAATTTGAGTGGGAGGAGGACCCAATGGGGGAGACTCTGCATTTAAATTAAGCTCTCTGTTATTATGTTAAGCAGCAACATGTTGGAACTCATTAGAAAGACAATAATCATTTGTGCCCATTAAAGAGATTGAGATTTATCCCAGAGAAAGATATGTGGCTCTCCTTGATGGCCTGCACAATCGACAGATGAAATATGTTGAAGTGTGTTAATATAGCACCAGCAATCAGATTAAGTGTGTTTGCTTAAGGTATTAGTCACACCAGTGAACTTTGTATTTAGGACACCCAGTGTGTGGACAGTTGTTCCACATTGAGAAGCTACCTGGCTGGTTTCACACACTATTCCTAATCACGACACCTGAGGCTGCAAGCTTTGCTCTCATGTATTTCTGCTCCCAAATGCAGGACGATCTTATGCGGCTGGTGAACTCCGCTTCCTTTAAAGTTTGGTTTTAATCAGTTTAAATTGCAATGGATTCAAATTAGAGCCCTGACATATCTGTATTGGGACATATGCATAAATAAATTGCAGCGCATGAATGCCAAAGATGTTTAAGGAAGTTTTGAAATGGTTGTGTCAATTTCATAATGTAGTTTGACCTCCAGAAAGAAAACAGAAATCTATTTTTGGACTGAAACATATCTAAACAACTGTAGTGTTCCTTATCCAAATGTTTATTTTATGCATTCATGTAAAAAAAAAGAAGATATCTAACTGTTGCATTTTTAAAAACCCGGAGGGAAAAAAGGCCTATTACCATGGGGATCCAATGTAACTGACATGAATTCAAGCTATAGCTTCAATCCCCTGCTAAGGAAGGACAACACTTCCCTTTCAGCCTGAGGGAGATTAGCATTTGAGATTAATTAATTTTGCTTATTGTCACTTTTGACTACAGTAATGTTGGACAGATGGTGATCCGCCTGATTCTCTGTGTTGACCTTCTGGCTTTCCCTCTAGCACCACAATCAGGTTGAAATTCATGGTTTTGGACAACTATCCAATTTCAGAAGAAAAATCTGAAATTGCTCCAAGAAAACTGATGACTTTCCCAGCCGAAGCACAATTACTATTTTCTCTGTTTTACGTTATAGTAAATGTAATATCGAGTTTTGGACTGTTGGTCTGACAAAACCTTGTAGAGATCAGCTTGAGCCATAGAACATTGTGATGTGCATTTTATGATAATTCAAAGACTTGACGAATAACTGAAAAAATAATCAACAGATGAATCATTAGTGAAAATAATAGTCGCAGCCCGCAAAACATCTAAAACTAAAATGTATGAAGAATAAAAAAAGAGCTCTTGTAGCTGATCAGTCTTTCCCTTCATGCCCAACGATGTTTCAGTTGTTATTAATGTTCTCCACCAAAAGTTAAAAAAAGGGCATGCCAGAGTGGAATAGGCTGAAAAAATACAATCCCTCCACTTTTCATGTTCAGTCCACTGATGTGTGGCAGTTTGTGCAAGAGACTTGAAAGGGCTGAGTGTTTTAACATCATCTCTCTGTTTGATCTGAGAACAATTTGCAATCACGTCGAGGAAAAAGAAAGAAAAAAAAAACCTCTCAACTCTCACATGAATCACCCTATGGGACACTTTTATAAATGGCTCGATGGCTGTGTTCATTTGTTTCCTCTTCTTTCTCTTGAGACTAAAATGGTGACAAAAACACATGGCCTGACTGTAGGCGTGTTGTTTTTTTTGGTTAATTGTTAATTGGATTGTTATTCATTACCCCTTATGTGTGAAACCGGCACCTTTGTCTCGCTGCCTCATTACCTCTCTGTCTGTCTGACACCCTTCGGTCACGTCTCGTCAGCTGGGAAACATCACAGCAGTGTGACCCGTGCGTGAAAATGGATGTGTGTGTGTGTGTGTGTGTGTGTGTGTGCCCTGTGATGCTGGATCTTGCTGAGTGACCATTATGACTGATACAGCACAGTTAACGTTTTATCACAGCTGAGTAATAGTCGGGTCTTTTCGTGTCTTTCAGTCCGAGTCCGAGCAAGACGATGAGTGTACGGGCAGTATGGGCTCCACTGCTGTCGCTGTAAGTCATTTTCCTTCCTCCCTTGTATTATTTACTTATTCCAAAGGGTTAGAGCAGTTATAAGCGATACATTTGATAGACGATCGTTAGGGTTTGGTCTTGGACATGTCACCACTCGATCCCTTTAAACCAATAACAAAAGTAAACTCATAAACTGCTGAACTTTGTGCAATGTGATCATGGGTGTCTCCCACTGTGTGTCAGTTGGCTGTGACTCAGTCATTTGTAGGAAATGGATTAGAGGTTTGTAGCTTCAGCACAATCAATAGAGCCCACAACAGGATGTGGACAGTAGTGTGTATGTGTGTGTGTGCGTGCGCGTGTGTGTGCGCGTGTGTGTGTGTGTGCGCGCACATCTGAGCTCTCCCTCCCCTGCCTGTGATAGCTGGATCCTATAGAGAAGGAGTGGATCTACTCCGCTGCAGGTGCTCGAGTCCCTGACCTCTCTCATCTGCTCAGACAGGACCCCTCGCTGGCAAACAAGAAGGTAACGCCACCCTAAATGGACATGGGGTCTGTTTTTGTATATATTTGTGGCCATTTGTTTGTAATAATTACATCTGTATGTGGCAATATCGATATCACAAAGGCTGACTATCAAAAAAAACACGGCAATCAAATGATCAGACATCTTAAAAACCCAGACCAATGCTAGCCAAACTTAACTAGAAGGAAACAACTCGATACAAAATGATTTCCCACGAGCGGAGAGCCCATTCAAAACGGGCCTGTTCGGAACGGGCTGATTGCGCGGCTGTTCTTTAGCAAGCGACAGAGAGCGAGCTGTACTAATAAATGGTTCACGTATATCTCAAGAGCTCGCACTCGACACAGCAAAACACCCGCCAAGTCAATCGGATGATTGGTTGTGGAGAAAATTAAAAAGGACAGACGACCAGAGGCTTCTTCCATTTTAGTTTGATAAATCGTCCCATGTCTCTCGAGGGGCTGCTATGACCTGCAGGGCAAGAGCCAGGAGGGTCAATCGTTGTGGCATTGTGTCAACTTTTTGTTTTAAGAATGTAATCAGTGAAAAACACACAAATTGTCCTTGAAATGTTCTGTAAAACTCTTCAGAAAAGTGAAAGATCTGGTGTGTTGCTTTACTCTTTGATCCCCATTTCGTTTTGACAATACTTTTGGCTATTTGGTTGTGATAAAGCATTGAGTTGTGCCCTCTTCAAACAGAGACTACTGAAGTGTCTCCAATGGAACATTGTAAAACAAACAGCCTGTCCATGATGTGGCCCTCGCCTTGCAGGTTGTAGTGGTCCCTCAAGAGTCTCCCGTCGTGAACATCCAACCCAGTTCACAGACCTCATGGCTCAACTTTAACCGACTGTACTAATTACAGGTGCACTCGGTTTCCATTGCAACAAGTGACTTTGACTGACATATCAGGTTTGTTCACTTTCAGTTTAACCTCCAAACAAACTGATTCAGATAATCCGACAAAGCTGTTGGCTTGTTTACAAATAAAGGCCATTTCTGGAGAAGGACCAAAGGACAACTAACCTTGTAAGCAACTCAGGACCTTCACCTGTATTTCAAAGCAGAAAAATCAGAGAATGAACTACACGAACGCTTCAAGTAACAAAGAAGTCCCGGCACCAGGGGATAGTGCTTTCCAATGATCCAGGAACTATTGGGGTGTACAGCTTCATTCACACAACAACAGAAGTACTAGGTGCCTCGAGTACCACTGACATTTTTCCTGATGTTTATTAAAATAGTTATGTCTTCCCAATTAGTAAAAAAAAAAAAAAAGAGTAAGATAGTTCCAAAGAATGTGAACGAGAGAGTAGAGAGAGCTATTCAATGAGAGCTGCATTAAGAGGAGAAAGGGCTAAACGAGAGAAAATAAAAACCTTATTTGTATAAATTGTTTCACGACTGTTACGGTCTAAACACTCAGATCATTGGTCCTGTGGAGGGAGAAGCTTTTTGTCTCCTTACATCTATTTAAAAATACACAGAACAGCGTGATGTCGAGTCTGTGTTTTTGTTTTATAATTTCTGAAAATGTATTTTGTTTGCACTTTTATTTGTCTTCAGTCTAATTTTCCTAATCTTGCCGTAAACAGGAATGTACAACAGGGACCTTTAATTTCCTTGTTTAGTTCCTTTGGTTCAATACTTCATTGCCAGTCTGTTCCCACATCTTATCAAAACTATGCAAATAATAATCCTTTAATGTAAGACGAATAAAGTGATCAAACATGAAAGTAGACACATTTTTTATTTAAAAAACAAACCGTTTCAAGTGGTTGGATACATGGTTTCACTAATTTATGCTTTTGTGTCTTTTTTGTTTGCGGGGGGTCGAACCAGGACTTTACCTCAGTGAGTTTCTGATACTTTGATACAAAAATAGCTCCAGACTTAATGTGACATGTTGCACGTTGAGGTGTATATGTAGTTATTAACAACTACTCTGTTCTTGGTTGTTTTCTTTTCATTTTGACACACTTTGGCTCTCGACACTGCGACTACAACCATCCTGCTCAGGGGGTAAGTTTCATTATAACACCTCCTGCAGCCTGTTGTGTCTTGCATTCAAACTGACCATATTATTATCTCTACGTTTCTTGATCTTTCATCTGTGATTGGGTAGTTCAGACCGCACAATGACACTCACTGTCGGACTTGCTATGTTTTGCTTGTGTAACTTTCACATGCTCACTCTGCCGAGACTTTTCCCTTAATAGTATTCTGAGAACCCTGTGTTAAAACATCCAGATCATGCATTTCAAAGGTCCACTATCAAAAGGATTATGAAAGATAGCTTTTAGCTCCTGTGCCCCCCTGACAACCTAAATCCTTTTATTTGTCTCCCTGTGCGCTTAAGAGATTTGAGCTCATGTTTGTTGTCCCTCCCCTGTGTCACAGTTCTCACACTGTCCTGTGACCATGGCAGACCACCTTCTAAGAGCAGCCCTAAGCCTCTGCCATCCACACCCGGACAAGATAGCATGGCCGCCATTGAAGTGCAGGGAGATGTGGGGGGTGGGGATTAAGGAGAGTCTTAATGCCCCACAAAGACTTCACCCACTTAAAGATAATCTGAAAGTAATAGAACAGGCTGGGATTAATTGTAGAACAATGCTGGTTGTGTCCCTGGGAAGGTGCTAAATCCCCCTCAGGCCTCTTTGATGTTCCTTTTGGCCCTCAGCCTTTCCCTGTTCCGCGGAGGTGGATGCCTTTCCAGAGATAACGTGCAGAGATACCAAGAATCACAAGACTCACAAGAACAAGTTTTTAAAACCAGTTAGAACTCAGATCAAATATAGTGTCATGTCCTCGCTTTGCTCAACAGAAGTTGCGTTAAGTGTTTAAAATATAAGGCTTTAAATCACATGTTTGACCAGGACTGAAGGGATTACTCTCCATCCTGGGAGGACTTAAGCGTTTCCTGTTCTGACCAAATGTTTGTTGGGCTCAGATGATCTCATAGAAAACGTGAAGTTGCTTAAAAGTGAAGCCAGGTCAGAAGCCCCTCGATCTCACCGAAGCCAAACCCGCCTCACTCCGAAGTCTAACGCTTTTTTTTTCTCTCTCCCGGCTCTCCTCGTGACGCGGGCCTCGGTTCCTGTTGTGACGAACTTCCTCTGCCACACAGTTTGTAAGTACATCATTGGCCCATCACTCCTCTCTGCCTCTCCTCCACATCAAGTGTCAGGCCCACTGGCCATTGTGTCGCCTGTTGATGGGAGTCCCCTTTTGGCCACCACTTCCCTCACTGGGGAGCGCGTGGCGGGGACAGGGACGTCCCTGAGTGATTGGACAGGTGGCCACCCCAGTGGGCAGGAACAGATTCGAGAGGCGCAGGAAGGGAAGACGCTGCATCCTGTTCGGCCTCGTCCATCACTCCTGCTCACTGGGAGGCCCGCCGAGCCGCCACTCATAGAGCCCTTTGGCCAATCTGTCTTAAGATGTGACAGGGGACAGACAAAAGAGATGGAGATACTTGAGCCAGACAGCATCCATCACAATATGTCTCCCAGACGCCCGACACTCAGAGGTGCAGCTACCTATCGCTCCCTCGGTGGACACAAGCAGACATTTTTCTCTGGTCAGCTGTTGGACAGGGTTGTTGTGCTACGATTAGCACAATTAGCAGCATAGCTTCGAAACACAAAAGGACCTGTGTGCTGTCCAAGCAGCGTGCTCGCACCAGTTTGTGCCTCTGATGTATTATCATCCCATTCAAAATCACAGAGCTAAACATCTGCTTCTCTGCTAAATAAACGCCTGGTGATGTCATTTAGCAACACATACAGCTGTTCTGAGGGTATTTACAGAATCCTCAAAGAGTTTTCTAACCTTGGGGATGAAAAGAATAGTCTGTCCTCCGTAACAAGAGAAACACATTTAAACCAGTATCAGAAATGACTTTTTTGTACAATAGATGAAAATTAAGAAAATACAACGATATAGACAAATATAACTCCAGTAAAAAACAAATTACATTTTGAATAAATTAAATCAAGGACATATGTCTTTTTCCAGATGTTCTCTTTGTTTGGATTAGGGGGAAGAGACACAATTTGGGAAACAAGTTGAAATCATAATCTTTGTGTTTGAAGAGTGTGGATTTTGAGGACATCTGTAAGTTTGTGTTCTTTAAAGATTGACAGTTTGGTTTTTCCAGGATGCTTCTATTATCTTAATCGCAGAGACAAAGATTAATGGAGAGGCATAAACTAGCTAGCCATAAATGACGTGTGTTCAAAAACACAAGGTATTGTTTCAGCACGCTGTGGAATCAAACAGCTTTGCTATGAAAGTTATGATTGTTTTTATCAGCACATTTCATGCTACGCAGGTAGCAGCGCTAAGGTCAGAGGTTCAGGACATTATTTGAACACGGTGTGATTCTGTTTTCAAATTACAAACGATTTCAAATGTTATGCAAATTCTGTTTAACATACAGCCGTTCAATTATCCAGACACACTTTATTTTTAAAGTTCAACCTTGTTGCAATTGGATCAATATCTCTTATCTCAACAACTTTTCAGGAGGTCACGAAAGTAGTTTTCATCTCGTCCAATCAAAGACACAAGATAAAAAATATTGAAGTGATCAGGTTTTCATCTATCCACGGTTAATATGTCCTTCTGATGGTTACTGTTTGATTCACTGTGTGACTCAGAAGGGGTGGATGTAGTTACTTAGCGGACATCTGCACCTAGACTCCGCTTTCACCTGTTGATAGCCCATAATTACGCTGCTTAAAGAGTGGAGGAAAAACTGTGGAGATCACAGTTCTAGTGCGACAGGTGGATGTGGTTTGCATGTGTGTTTTTTTCGGTGTGTGTTGTACACATACATGTGTCTATTATTTTCACTTCTTTGCATGTGGACATGTGGGTGTCGTGTTGCGGGGGCCCATGTTTTACTCCTTGACGTGTGCTGACAGTAGTGCGCTGATGTCTGGGTGGGTCTCCACTCTGCAGGTCACACTAACATCATCAATCTTCCCCCCGGTGACAGGCGGCTGGGCCCCCCCAACTGTGGGCACAGTGCTGTGTTGTTTTGTAATTAGGCTCTGTTAGATGGCAGGAAACCATCTCTCCATCCCTCCTTCTCACCATCCCTCCATCCGTCCACTCCCCTCTGTGCACAGCTGGCCTTCTGCCCTCACATGGCCAATAAGAAGCTGGCACGCTCAGCTTAGACAACTTGTGATGATGCTAAAGCATTTACAATGCCTGACAATAATAGTACAGGAGATTGTCGAGGAAGTGCATTTTATGAATGACTTCTTTCCTCATTGCACACAGACAGCTCTGCACTGGGCTGCCAAACATGGCAACGAGGACATGGCCGCTCTGGTGGCTAACGCGGGTGCTGATGTCAACATCAAATCAGTGAGTGCGTTTTTATTTATACATTTATAAAATATATATAAATTACAGCGGAAAAGAGGTTATTCATTTTTAGATCATGATTTTAAAGAGGCACTATGGCTATGAACAGTAGCCAAGATATCCTGACTTTTAGTCCTGAACATAGGTCTAGTCTAAACTTACCCGAACCTTAAACCAAGTCTTCACCTTAAGTCCCCGCAATGTGACTGCGCAATAGGGCTGGGCGATATGGAGAAAATATAACGTCACAATCTTTTAACCAAACACCTCAAGATCGATATTAAGACAATCTTGTTTGGTTGACAATTGGTGCTTTTATAAAATATTTACATAATGTAAATCGTAAACTATATGTCAAATTAGTCGAGTACCCCTTTATTTCAGGTCACAATGAATTTAGGTTTTCCATGCAACATCACTGATTTATTCATGGTATTCTTCTTTCTTGCAGCATGTGAGTATCCAGGCATTAATCAGGAAGTGATGGGTATGTACAGTAAGTTGTTTGATTTGAACTTGAAACAAAAGGACAGCTACATGGCTGCTGGTTTCTTCTTCTGTGCCCTTCAGTGATGTAATGCTCCTAAAGGATCCAGCTGTGCAAATGTATCACAGCAGCTCGTGTTGTCGGGCTGCGGGAGTACTCCGCTAATAAATCATGTCATGTCATGTTAATTGTTTCCCAAAACAGTGCGTCTATTTACCAGCATGCACAGCGCTAGAACTATGCAATTTTCAGCAAATTACCAAGCAATTATGTTTTTATCATTATCTTATGTTTCTATAACCTTTGCTAATTTGTATATTTTTTTTCCACATTGTTTTCATTGGCTGTGTTTGGGCCTGGGAAACCCTAGGGGGTAGGTACTAAACCCTTTCCAGCACTTTGCCACACGTATGCCCCTGAACTCAACATAAAGTAAAAATGTCAATTCATTTAAACTCCTTTAATGTGTCAATTAAGCGTCTGTCCAGGGTGTGTTTGCATGCTCCACCACATCATCACTGTCCCCAAAATGAGAATAATTATGAAGTTCATGATGCATGTTTTGTTTTTGATCTGCAGGGATATACACCTTTACACATTGCAGCGTTACATGGTCATCGGCATATTCTAGACCTGCTCATCGTGACGTATGGTAAAAACGTATACAGATCAAATACATAATTGAAGAATTTCATTTATATATTAAAATAATCCTTATTTTGTATCTCAACTGAACAAAATATAAGAATCTTAACTGGTAAATAGAGTTGTTTAATTACTAATTTAATGTGAAATACATGATTTTACAAGACAAGTACAGAACATCTGTTTAAAAGGGACAATGAGTATTTTTGTTTACCTATGGATCATGAATTCTCTCTTAAAGCTTTAGGTTTAAGGTGTCTGCCAAGACTATAGTCTCACCTTTCAGAGATTACTTTTTTTTCTCATCAGGGGCCAAAGAAAACTTAAGGGACAACAGCGGCCATTTTGCCTCCCATTATCTGAACATCAAAGAACCAGAGGGTTCAGAAGAAGACTCCGACCTGCGTGAGTGACTCTTACTTTAAGTGTTAGGTTTCTATAAATATGTTACAATGTATTACTTTGGTGGTTTAATGTTTTTATTTTTATTTTTTTACTATGCTTCTCTATGTTTGGGCATTCCCTGAAGCACCTGGTGACAAATAAAAAGGACTTCACTGCAGCATTTTGTTTAGAAATTTAGTCATGGGCTCGCATTTCTCCTGAGAAAGAGTTAGGTATGAAATGTTCACAGTTAGTTAAAGTATTTCAATTGTTTTGTCTTTGTTAAAACTGAAGTACAACATTTTAATTTGAATACATTTGTAAAACAAAGTCAAATGTGCTGTTTTTATTCAAAAGAAAAGTTGATCAGTTTGTGTCATTTCTTTCTCTGCAAAAGTTAGAGGAAAAGATCAGTACCACCAAATAAAAGAAAACGATTGATACCACTGTCATATCTGTCTGTTGATTGCAACGCTATACTGGCAGCAGCTGGTTAGCTTACCTTAGCATAAAGACTGGAGGCGGGCGGAAACAAACTAAATCTTACCTCCATTCATTATTTTACTGTCACATATTGAACAAAAATATCAACAACCAGAATACACTGCATTTGAAGCCCCGAAGCTTCATGAGGCTACAGCCGTCCTCCACTAGCGTTTCTAAAAATACATTTATCCATCATGTTTGAATGTTATATCTATATATATATAAGTTTAGTTTAAGCTTTTCCCTGATCATGTTTTCTTTTGTTTTGTAGGAATCTCTGTGTTTCAAGTCACTCAAGCCAGAGAACCGAACAGGAACAGGAAGTTGGCATCGTTGTTTCACTCCAAGAAAAAGTGGGGCTCAGCCGAGGAGCTGGCTCCGATCGAGGAGGAGAGGACGGCGTCGCACCAGCTCGTCCTTCCTCCATTCAGACCCAGAAAATTCTCCCGCTGAGAAAGACGACGGGGACGACTGTGCCAGGTGTCCCACACTCACGCGTCCACTTAAACCTTACAAGCATACATATTTACACACATGATGTTAACCTGAGTATATACAATGGGAGTGTAATGTGTGTGTGTATTTGTTATGCACACACATACACTCAACACTTACAACGCATATACCGATACTTAAATACACAATCACAGCTCATCCCATTATATTGAATACATATGCTTTGGCATTATATAGGAGGTGCTGCAGATGATGCTTTGCTTATATGTGTATTCGCAATATTTATGCTTACCATAAAAGTATTTCTTGAAGCCTTTACATTTTAATGAGTGCTGATGATCCAATTTCAAATGAACTCAGGCCACATCGATTCTTTAAGCTCGTCATCGCCTTTTGTTTGCGTTAAAGACGACAAGTAGACAATTGGACTGCGAAGATGTCCAGACATCCTCACTTTCACTTTCAGTGAGGATGATGAGGCTACAGTAAAAATATATTAAAATAAGCAGATTCATCTTTTTGTAAAGGAGCACACTGGTTTGTATGTTTTGGTATTAAAAATAATTTGTACTTGCTTAACATTTTCTATAACATACCACAACATACTCAATTTGCAAAGTAAACTACATTGTGAACATTCTCCTTTTGTATTGAGTTAATAATTATAAAATCACAACTAAGGGGTCAACTAAGGGACAGAACGAAAGGTATTGGGAAGGGGGGTGAACCTTCTTGGTTTAACCAGCATGAACCTTGACAGCGTTTTTACTATTTTATTTAAACTTTAATAATACAATTAATCTGCAGGGGAAACTAAAATGAAACTGAAATATAAATCTGCCCCCCCCCACCCCCCACCCAAAAGGTCAGAATGGCCTTCCTAAAGCATAAGAATAAATTCACAACCCTCCTCCCCCTTTTCTGACCCACCTCCCTCCTTGTTGTACTGTCCCTTATGACAATGAGATCTTATTAATTGTGCAACTCCATCAGCTGTGATGCATTTCTGTTCACCAAGTGTGTTTTTGTGCTTATTGTTGGTTTTTCCAAGTAGCTTTTGAATGCAGCGCCGCTTGCCAGCAAAGTTATATTTATCCATGAATGAATGCCGCAACAAAGCAAATGTTTTTTATTTTTTACTAATTAGCTATTTTAAGCTAGTTTCCAGTACATTTTCAAACTGTACTTAAGACAGTAGCTTCTTGGGAGGAAGCCCATATGTCTAAAAAGTAACACTATGCTTTGCAAAATGTTTGGCAGTAAAGTGTTTGTTTAATTTTGTAGTTAATGGGCTACAAATAAAACCACAAGTATTAATCTGGGCCAAGAGACATTTCAAAGCACCAGAAGGTTTCAGACATAGTTTTCTCTGTTGTAAAAGATGCTCGTTGTAACTATTTGTTCATAATTCAGTTGTGGGAGACATGTTTTTTTTAAGATAAGATTGTATAATCTAAACTAGAAATAAAACTGCCTCCATTACATCTTTTGCACACTATTTATATAATGAAGGTATTTTGGTATTAAACTATATTTTATATCAAACAGTATATTTGTACTTTTATTCCTCATTCACACTGTTTTTGCAACTGCATTGTTCACTTTGAACACAGTTGAAAGTCATTGTGTGTCTAATACATCAACTTCCAGAGAAGCAGAGAAGAAGAAGAACAACTTGTGATAATGCTTTCCCCCCCTTTCTTTCAATACAATAACCTTAGTTTTTTAAGCCGCCTTTGATCTTACTATAACTACCTGACTCTGTGGGCTACAGATGGAGTAAATATGGGGCCTGCTAACTCTCCATACGGCTTTAGACCTTAATTCCTGATTAGCTGAAAAGGGCAGCACTTGCTTCTGGGTCTTGGATATCAGACGACACAGAGGGGAACAGAGGCAAGTGTTTTTGTGCTTCATTTTTGAAGCGAGGATGTTTGGGGGATAAGAGGGAGTTTCTGTAATAGATACTTATCTTACTGCCCTCAAGCCCCTCAAACAAAGTCCCCCTCTGAAGAGATTATAACCCAGGGAGGGCACATTAACTCTAATCCGATGCTTTGAGGCCTTGCACCCCCATACCACCCTCTGCCCCACTTATTTCCACCCTTCTGTTGTTGGGGGGCTACCTTGTATCTAGTGCTTGTATGAGTAGGGCCTGTGGCTACACACGAGGGTTGTGTGTGTGCGCATGTATGTGTGTGTCTGTGTGCGAGTAAGGGGGGGTGGAGTGACTGTTTCAATAGCACGCTGACTCTAATGAAAAGCATTGAGGGGTGCATACTGCTGTGTAACTGATTCCTCTCTCTGAAGAGATTAGGCGCTACATTGTTGGTTCAGTTGCTCATTTCCATGAGAGCACAGCCTCCCACCAGCGGCTGCTTGGCTTTGTTATTTTGAGTTGGAAAACACAGAGCCCAATGTCCGAGGCTTCCTTGTTACCATTGTTTCACAAATAGGCCAAAATGTAGATGTCACGTCACAAATGCCCAATAACCTCATTAGCTGTTCTCTGTGAGGCTAAAGAGAGAAAATAAAAGATGCATGAACTTCAGTTTGTTCATCTGTATGGAGACTCTGCGTAAAAGTTAGATAATACTATTCTAAAAACATTTGTTTCTCTGGAAATACAACGATGTTAAGAGATAACATGGATATCCTCCCAATTAAAGAGATAAAAGACTGATGGTGGAGGTGGAGAAATTGCCGCTATTAAGTTCATAGGGCTACTTTAAGTATCCCGTAGCATCCATTTATACATTTAATAAATGGTTTATGACACCATAATGTAGTTGTAAGCAGATATAAGTGTTCATTATTATTGTATTAGTAAACCACTATAACTGTGGGCAAGTGGAGGCTGGCGTATGAAAAGATAATGAATGACAGTATTTTGAAACACAGTTGTGATGTAAAATATATCTTCGTAGGAGAAGTTGGAAATCTTGACCTGGTCTGCAAACAACTACAATATAGTGTTAAACTGTGAATTATTTGTTTGTATACTGCTTATAACTGCTAAACGGGAGTGCAGTGTTATTGCTGAAGCATGAAATTGTATTAAATAAAAGCAATTATTTTAAATGTCACCTTCTTCTCCTCAGAAAGTCCGATGTGACCCGGGCAGGAACAAATGGCATCCCATGCCATTATTAAAATCTACATACAGCTTGCAACTGAGGTGGACAAATAATGTTAGTACGTTAAAAACAATACAGCCACTCTTTGCCACTGCAACAGTGAGAAATAACCGGTATGGCTACGTATGTGCAGGAAAACTTGCAGCCGATGTGTCGAAATGGGGTGCAGCGAGCTCACAAGCTGATCTGGAACAACGAGCATGCCGGGGCGGCTGCTCTGACTGGCCTCCGTTCAGAAAACTGGGCTCTCTAGCCGCGGGATCCTGGGAGCCCAGCACCCACCCACCAGGACCCCGATACAGGGTCCACAAGCAGCAGCAGCAGCACCAGCTGTCACGCAGGCCATCACGGCCTAACCAACGCCGCCTGTCACTCACCCAGCGGAGGGCCGTCAATCAGGCTGCACCCAGGAGGGAGCTGGGAGGCGGGCCACTGCCCGGCCCCCTAACAAAGACATACTTACATTTGCAAGCGGTTTCAGCGCCACTACTATTTTGAAAGAATGATAGAGTGGTCCTGATAAGAGTAATGACAAAGGACAAAGAGTGGAGGGGGGTCTGGGGAAGAGGGGGTCAGATAGTAAAGAGGTGGGAGAGCTTGATAACATTCACACTTTGCTTACATCTCTCCATTTGTGTTGGTGCCCCAGGAAAATCTCATTAGGGAGTTCTGGCTGGAGACCATTATGCATTTGTTGTCAATTGATTATCCGTGCTTCTCACTATGTAAATCTAGAATCTAGAATTGTTGCTTTAAGTCTTTATTTGGATTTTTTTCTGTGGCTCTATGTACATTTTGTATCAAAATATCTGAAAACACTTTCTGATGAATGAATATAATTCTTTCATCTCCTCCGGCTCAGTTTCTAAGAGTCTGTCTGTCAACTTTCTCCCCTTTTCAGTATCTGGTGCAGTAAAAATAAACTAACAAGCAATAGGTGTGGAAGACTCTGCGGATTCTCTCTGGGCTTTTGTTGTCTTGTTCACACCTAACCATGAGTTATTCAGATTGCATGTTTCGTCCCTTTGTCGGCTCACAGGTAGGGGATTGCCTGTAATTGAGGTCACACCTAAACCTTTTGTCCTGACCTGCTCATTAGCCCCTCGTACCGTCGTTCTGCGTTTTCATCCAAAGCCAGGGCCTTTCTTTGCAGAGTTATGTGGAATATGCACCGGATTTGGAGATGAAAGGAAGCTTCATAGCACTATTTCAATACAGAGGAATGAATCTCTTATCACAGATAAAGATAATTTTATCCTCTTTGCTATCTTGTACTGTATCTCTTTGGGTACTGAGAACAATCGTCTTCCATTTGGTCACTTCTCTCTCCTGCAAACGACCGACATCCTCACGGCAAACGGCGCAAATTCAACCTGTCAGAGCCAGACCAACACCTGCATTGTGGCGGAGCTGCCAAAAGAGGAAGAGAATGAAAAGAAGTTCTCCAAGAGGGACAAAGGCCCCCGGCCCTGAGCTGTTTGTGTTGTGAGATGTAGACTACTGAGGCCTCCTTCTCTTTGCACTCTCACTGGACCATTGTGGCTCTTGTTCAAATTTGCTTTAGGTCCAACCTAAATAAATTCCTTCTTTCCCTCCACCTTTACCACGTTGTAGTTTCATCATTATACACTCGGCTAGCCTTAATCATGCAACGTACCTCTGATAACTAGGGGGCTATGGTGGGAGAAACAAAACATGAGGTCAGCAATATAAATGATTATTTTCATTATTAATTAATCTGCAGACTATTTTTTTGGAACAAATGTCAAACAATTGTTGAAAAAAATGCCCAAATTACATCTTCACATGTCTTGTTTTGTATGTCCAAAACCCAAAGATGTTCAGTTTATTATTCATTATTATTATTGTATACAGCTAATCCTGCTATTTGAAAAGCTGGAACTTGATAATACTTGACTTAATCGATTATTCAATTAAAAAAAGTTTAATAATCTCTAAATCACTAATCGATTATATTTATGTATATTACAATACATGGCAACCCTGTTAAATGTAGTGTTCCAGTGCAATCAGTTCAGAAGTTTAAGTGGTTTTGTTTTAGGAGCAAAACAGAAATGTACAGGTAAGATGAAAAAAATAAGTATTAATTTCTTCATATTAGCAAAAAATAAAAATAATGTTTAATTGTAGAAATTGTTGTAACTTGCCAAACTTTCTTTCTATTTTTACGAAAGATTCACTTGTGTCATTGTATTTCACAACACTGCATCACAACCAAAAGCTCTCTAAAATATGTGTTTGCAACATTAGAACCTTCATGAAGAGTTTTTTTGTGAGTTTCAGCGAGCTGTAATTAATAAACTGACAACTGAGTGTAAATTCTTAGTAGGAGTAAAAAAAGGAAATCAATACACTACATTACATTATTGAATGTTCCCCCCATTGCATTTGCAAGGTTATTCTTTTTAACCGTTTCAGATATTACATTTTCATGAAAGAAGAATACCAGCTGCTGGAGTAACTTTTATAAAGTTTGACTTGTGCACATGCTCAGATTTGTTAAATATGTGTATGTGCACACTTTATAGGCTCCTGTGAGGCTTAAATATTAAAAAATAATTTTAAATTCATTAGTCTGCAACTTACACGTACAAGCAAGTGTTATTATTAACAAAGGGGGCCAATGCATTTCTTCAAAATAACAAAGTAAAGCGAGACATGATTATGAAGAAAGCGAAAGCCGGTCTCATAACACATATCACACATATCAGCATAAAAATTGACCGATTTTAAAGGAGTTTCATTGAAGGCAAATGCAAAAAAAGCAACTTAGAAGCTAAGTGAAAAGTGTTAAAGAGTTAATAAAAACTGTAGGTAAACTCATTGGCCGAATGGAAGGTTACAACTCATATGAGCATTACAAATATACAATTGGATGTCTATATTTTGGGTTTGGAGTAAAAAAGTCAATAATTTAAAACGAAAAGATTGTCAAATAAATGTATGTAAAGTGGCTTTAGGTATCAGTTGCTGCACTCTTTTTTTCACTTTTATATTTTTCTCAGTATCGCCACCAGCACTACCCCTCTTAATAGGGTTAATATAATAATACAAATTATGCAAGATAAAAGAGGTGAAGCTCCCTTGAACCCAAACACCGAGCTTAACTGTGGCTCTTTTGAAGGCCATGAGGGGGGGGGGGGCAACAGTGGAATAAGAAGTGTAATCTTCTCCTCTTATCTTCAACAACCCCCTCCACACACACACATTCATTAGCATCTGTTATCTCATAATTATCATATACATTAGTCAACACCTGTTTTACTTAACCTCGTTTAATTAGGCCCATTGAAACGTTGCGCTTCATTCAAAACAATGCCATCCGACATGTTTGTCACGGTTCAGTCAAGAAGGGAACACATAACAAGATATGGCTGCGAGGCTTCTAAGGCTTCATTCAATTATTTAATGAAATAACTGCGAGAGGTTTCTTTTTGAGAATGTAACACATCTGTCGTAGTGACACTTCTACACGTGCGTCAAATGTACTTTGATTGTTTATTCGCGTAATTAAATGCCATCGACCGAGTTAATTCAATTGACAAAACTACAGATCTGTAGGGGATGAAGTGTCACGAGCGACAGGAGAGACTGGCAGGATGTTGTTAACTGAATTCAGCTCATTTTCTAAGCTCTCCGGCAATTAGTGCTAGACATGCGAAGTGTTGAATTCCTCATTAAACATACATCAAACTGGTGGAAGTGTCTAAGTCTGGAAAACTAGAGAGGTCAAATAAAACCACGATAGAAAACGATTCAAAACGTAAAAATGGACAACATCGCGTCGCCAAGAAACGAGCCGATATAATATAGTTTCACTTGTAGTCTTCGGTTTATGAGTTTTTTTTGAAAAGTTGTATTTTGGGCTGTTAACCAAATGTGATCAATGATACAAACCTAAAGACTGTATTTCTGTGACAAAGCATATTAGCTGATGGTTAATTCTGAGTCTTCATTCACTCCAAGAAAAAATGTTGCATTTGAATTGAAACTTCGGTTCTCTACAAAACAACTCTTGTGTTGCGATAAGCAGCACATATTTAGCCTCTCCACGAAAACGCTAAAAGGAACAGCGGAGGGCTTCTTTGATGGGATTTGTTGCCAGTGAAAGCTGTGGTTCTTTTGAACGTAGCTGTCAGTCACTACCAGTGGGACCTCCCCCTGCCCCCCCCCCCCCCCCCCCCCCCCCCCACACACAAACACACACACACACACACACACACACACACACACACACACACACGCTGGCAGCTGGGTGTATATAAATAGATCCAGGAGGTTGGATTGCCACACAAACCCGAATAGCTGGGACGCAGGAAAGATGCCCGCATCGCAAACTGGAATTGGCAGCTTTTTCTTGGAGCGGAACATCAGCATGCCGACTGGATACCAGATCCCGGTGCTGGGATGCCCACCGGGTTTGCAGCAGCAACAGGCTCAGCATCTGGCAGCGATGGCAGCCGGAATTCCAATAACGTACTCTGGACTACAGGGATACAACTTCATACCCTATCCACACCACAGGCACATCACACACATGGTGAGTCGATCATTCACAAAGTAATTCAGTATTTACGTTAAAAGCTCAAGTGGAATCATTAGAACCTCGTTGTAAACGTGTGTGAAATATGATCTTGGAGAAGCTTCACAACTCATTTTGAGAAAAGGCAACAGGGAGACTCTCACACACCGAGTGCTACTTAAGTTATGTTAGCCTGATGCCTACACACTTTTCCGGAATCTATGAGTTCATGAGGTTTCCCCCTTTATTACATTTCGGTCTACAAACACGCATTGAAGTGTGCCCTCTGGGTCAAGGGTCGCCAAATCCGTGCGTGATTGCGCACAATCGAGATTCCTTTGCTTGCGTTTACGTTCCTTCTCACTGTTTTCCAGAACAACGGGTTCGACTTGAAGGCCGCCTCTCCTTACCATCACGCGCTACTGGCTCGAGGGGGGGCTTTCTATCCACCGTATCGCCCTGGAGTAGCCGAGGATCCCGGTAGGGTCGCCAAAGTGGCCACCCGAGAGAGCACCGGGGCACTCAAGGCCTGGCTTAACGAGCACCTGAAGAACCCGTATCCGACCAAGGGCGAGAAAATCATGCTCGCCATCATCACTAAAATGAGCCTCACGCAGGTCTCCACCTGGTTCGCCAACGCAAGGCGACGCCTGAAGAAGGAGAACAGGGTCAGCTGGGCGTGTAAGGGGAAATCAGACGAGGAGGACGACGAGCAGGAGGGAGAGAGCGACGACGCCGACAGTTCCATGCAGAACGGTCATCTGGATGAGGAAGAGCCTCAAAGTGACCCCGCACACACCGATGAGCACGAGGACGGCGCGTTGGACAGCTCGGCGTGTGTGGAGGCGCGGTTGGAGATGCCGCAGCAGCCAAGCAGCGAGCACGAAGACAGCAAACTGGCACTTGTAAAGAAAATTGAAAAGAGTGACGCTGATCACACGCTCTCTGCTTTGGAGAGTAAAGAAAACATTGCCAGTCAGAAACCCAAAATCTGGTCTTTGGCCGAGACCGCCACCTCAGAGACTGTGAAGAAACCCCTGGACAATATTTACCACCCGGCCGGTAAACTGTGGGCTGAGTGGGCGTCCAGAAACGGACTGTTCGTTCCGTCATGTTACACCACTCATGAAATTGTCTGAGTGGGTATGTAGACACACATAAGAGACACTTTTCCACATCTATGCACTTTAATCTTTCAAATCTCAGGTCGATTATTCCTGAAGTTTGCAGTAAAACGAAAACCTGTTTTGAGACCAAAGACTAAAAACATGTTGTAAATAAATTGTAGATGTATTTTTCCATCGCCAACGTGTAAATTATGTTTCCTTTGTCTATTCATGAAGAAATATTTTTGCTTAAATAAAGTTCAGCTTGTAAATAATATTTTTTTGTTCCTGGTCTGTATTGACTTTACCGCAATGCTAAATTCATATGAAAACCTACAAAATGTGAAAACACCAACCTATAACATAGTTTGTGTTAATAAGGGTTAAACACAGAAGTTAGCATTTTCTTCAACATCAATTTAAATTCTCATGTAAGACTAAAAGAGAAGTTGGCTTATTCATGTAAATGAGATGAGTACAAAGAGAGCATTGGCCTTACTTTGCATTTCAAACCCAAGACCCACATCTATTTAATCTACCCAAATTAGTCTTTTGGTCAGATTGTTGATGGGTAATCCCTGCCATTACGCTTTGAAGAAAATCCAGCCCGAATTTTCTTTAATGCCTGTTTGACTGAATGTTGATGTCCTCAGGTAGGCTACAATATAAAAGTCTCTTTAGATTAGGCAGTAGCAGATGGCTCACATGTCTGTTCAAGTTTGAGTTACGTTTAGAGTCTGGAAGAGGGATTCTTCACTGTCAGCTGCAGAGATTTCCGTGTAAATTCAAAGGGCTGGACCTTCATTAATCCGGGGATAATGAGAAAGCCCCTGGGAGCGTTGCTGCCTTGTCTTCTGGCCTCGCCTCTCCATGCAAATCCCTACAAACAGGAACACACAGAGGGCAGATTAGCTCTTATTTGACCCTATTTTCTCACAACAGATGAATAATAGAATATCACAAAACTTCAAAATGTTAAGAGCTACTTATAAAACTATCTCTTTCTAAATTGAACTTTTACAGTGGTATGGTACTCGATTGCACGTTTCTATTCCTTGTAATTCCATATTTCAGCAGTGGGGCACTGTAGACACACGATTAGATGAGCTGACGTTTCAACAGTCTACAGTGAACCTCTAGCGCCCCTCTGAGGAAACCAAGTGGAACTGCAGCCCGGGTTGTTCCATTCAATCCAAAACAACCGGTGCATGACGGGTCTTTTGAAAATGGGACACGCATGGCCTATACATTAAACATATATTTATCTGTATATATATTATATTTATATTTAACGATACGTTATTTCTAAGGATATCATTATGTCCCATTTCCGTCACGAATAAACGTCCACAAATCCGCTCAGATATCATGAGCGCTCATTAAAACTCCAGGATGTTTAAATACGTGTTCGTGAGTATCAAAGTAATCCAGCCATTCTTCCGAAGTGGAAACAAACTTACATAATAACGACTGAGCTCAAGTTGTAGCAATTTCCGACACAGATGTAAAACCACATTATACTTCCTCATAATATCCCCCAAGGCATGATGGGAACTGACTCGATGTTGGAGACCCCTCGCATATGACAGACTCATTGACAAATACCAAGACAAATATACACTCCCATGGATCAACGTTTAAGTGGCAGGCCTTTTATTCCAACTTCAAATGTTTTTAAATTACGTGCGATTTCCATGCACAATTATCCCCATAACACAACTTTGTACATTGCACAAGAATGTAATTTTAGAAAAAGTGCATTACTATATATACACATTCACACATATACACACACACACAGTAGTATGCACCTCCTAAATTGCTTACACAACAACTACATTATTATCGAATGAGTTACATTTATTGGTACACTTAAAAGGCACTATATACATCTTAAGGGGGGAATTATGTACAACAGAAACATAGGGCAGAATAACACAACAGGTTACATTCATATTTTCATGCTATCAGCAACGATCGGAGTGACAGCAGCTGCTTTCAGTCTGTAAACGTCTGCGTTTGAGATTCCTGTCGGGAAAGGACTATTGACTTCCCATCCTCCTGAGTCACAAAGTTTCCATTTTCAGTGAGAACAAAATCCTCTGACAGCACCTGGCTCAGCTCGTCCTCGTTTTCCTCCGGTGTCCTCACACCAGCCTCCTCATGAGAGCACTGCAGGTCAGGAACAAGTGACTCTTCCTCAATAGCATCAGTTGGGTTTGTTATCAGCACATTGGTTTCTCTCTGTGGCTCCTTTTTGTCTCCCAGGCATGATTCGACACAGACCTACAATAGAGTAAAGTAGAAAAATAAGAAACATGGAATATTACATTTTAGGTTGCGGGCATAGAAAAAAGTAAAGTTACAGTTTCTCAGTGTGCTCACATGCTCTGAATTTAGGAGCTTACTCCACTGCCACATTCATTTTTTCTTTATCAGGTTATGGGATTAAGAATAGCCCCGTTAACACTGTTACATCCTGGAGACACCAAATCAAATATCGTAGATAGATAGTGACATGAGAAGATTCACAGGATTCAGTTAGCTTAGTTGAGCAGGAAGACTGTAAAACTAAGTTTGACTGGTTATTCCGTCTGTTTTTGCCTAGTTCACAAAACACAATTTATTGTTTTCAAACGTCAGTTTTTGTTCGTTTGAAATAAATGACACATAACTAGTTTACTAGTGAGGCTAGCTCTTCCCCCTGTTTCTAGTCTTCATGCGAAGCTAAGCTAACCACCCACTGGTCACAGCTTCACAATTAGCGAGCAGATATAAAAGAGGTATGAATCAATTTTGTGCATAGTGTGCATACAAAAAAGAAAAAAAATGGAGAGGTAAAGTAACTTTGTTTTAGAATCAATTATTTTCAACATAATCATTCACAGTAAATTGTCTTTTTGAGAGTTCAATCATTTGGATTGTTTTACTGATTATTCAGTCAGTTCACTGCAGTCAACATTGTAGGATAAAAATTACATTTACCTTCAAGTTTCCATTTGCGTCCCCTGGTTTACCTAACACAGAAAACAAAGAGAGAACACGAGTACAGTAAGTGGATTACTGAAACTTGAACTCATTGAAAATGTCATAAAAGAGGACATTTAAAGCACAACAAACCTTTACATAGACAACACCAGCCAGCACATATAACCCCAAAGAGAAACAGCACCACAGAACACACAACTATCACAACTGTATGTGACCGGGAGGTTTCCTCTGCAACACACGAAGAAGAGAGAAAACCATTAACCACATATTGATCCTTCCAGCAGTGTCACTTTCACTATTGATATTCTCCAATAACACAGGTCAATTACATCATTTGAGTAGAATACAAATTAGATAAACAGGAAATGTTTTTTTCAGCAAATCACTGAAACACTTTAATATTTGGCACATGTTCACACCGAAGCACACATAAAAAAGAGTGAAGAAAAGAGGATTTTCATGGAGTCCATGCTTACTTTTAAATGTATTTAATTAATTAAAATAAATAAATAACTTTAAAAAGAAATGTGGTTATTTAGCCATTCAAACACAGTGGAGTCTAGCCATGAATATTGTGTGAACAACGTGTCGGTGAAAGCTGTTAAACACACTTAAAGCCACAGACCAACATAGGTTCATGAGCTCTTTCATCACATCGCCTCCGCAGTTTCGTTTTTAAGCGAGACACCACAAACCACACAGCTGCAGACGGCAGGAGAGCGAAAGGCCTACACAGAACGTACCACAGATGTTGTCAGATACGTCCGTTCCACTTTGTTCAACGTGGTGTCCCTTCAAACATCTGCAAAAGGATTTCACAGTGTTAAAGGATGAATTCCTGCTTTCAGATTCAGGTGATTACTTTGTCCTGAAGCTTCAACTCCCAGTGAAGCACACGGACACGCTTGGTGAGGAGTGACAATAACTTATGAACGTTGCTGGCAGCTCCCCACAAACGCGCTAAAGTCTCAATACCATGGCCCCTGTTTACAGATGAATCCTCTTATGCTGATACATTTCATCACAGCCCCATAAGAGTGGTATCCACCTTCTTTAATGGAGAATAAGCAATCATCCCCGGGCACTACTGTCTTCACAACCACGATTAAAATACAAGATAATACAAAAACATGATATCTTGAAGAAAAAGATCCAATACGACCTAAAAAAAAAAAAAAGTTGAAGTGTCAACTTGTAGGACATTATAGGAAATGTACTTTCCTACAGAGAGTTTGAATGCCACTCTCCAACCTGACCAGCAAATATACAGCGACAGCTAGTTAGCTTAGCATAAAACATAAACATAAGAAATGGGGGTAACAAAAATACACCAACTAGCACTTCTAAAGCCCACTAATTAATATGGCGGAGTTGTTAGATACATATACGAGAGTGGTATTGATAAGCGCATTTTCTGAATTTTTTCCTTTCGTGACTTAGTAAAGTGAGGGAGCCCAATCCAAGACAAAAGAACAAAACTGAGGAGAAATCATTTCCATGTTTATGTTTATCTCTGAAACAGCCTCGAGTACCAAAAGGTGTTGCTCTCGTGAAGGTTTGTTTGCCGAAATATACAAGCCGAGAATAATATGTTAAACTGAGACTCGAGGTGTGACATTTTTGGAAGTGTAACTTAATTTCCTGCACTCACTCTTTCCATTTCGCACAGACACCGTCCCATGACTTGTCTTCGGAAAATGTGCCTCCTGTGCATTTCTGACACACTGTGTTATGCGTATGGTTGCCTGAAAGCAGAGCGTGACAGATTCAGCACATTGACAAAACAAAGTCATATTCAATGTGAATCAAAGCGACGTGTCATACCTTTGGAGCGAGCTCCGTGTCCCAGCTCACAGAGTGCGTGTGGCACACAGGTTATACATTCCACACTCGAGCAGTGGAATCCCACTTTGCACTCACAGGCGCTTCGTTTCCTCTTGCTCATCTGGCCAACATCATCAAAGTTTTTATCTGGAAGTGGAATGGACACAAGTTGTCAGTTGTGCTACGTCAAAACTAACTTCTATCAGTTTATATCCAGCAGCACTTTGGTTTAGTCCTTACGTGGGTCACAGTACGGTTGAAGTTGACACTTGGGTTCAGTTGTGTATTTATCCCGATACTCATTGTCTCCACATTCTGTGCACTGAGGATCCAGGCAAGTACTGAGGGACGACATGCTGGTCCCTGAAAAACATAGTGTGGTTCATAGTAAAACACCTGGGCAGTATTATAGTATGTATGCAGTACAAATGTGGACATGTGGCTAAAAGGAATCGTTAGAAATGTTGGGAAATGAGCTTTCTTGCTGAGAGTGACATGAAAAGAAAAAAGTCTGTTAACTACAAAGTTACCGCCAGGGGAAAGTTAGCTTAGCTTAGCTTAGCATAACAACTGAAAACAGGCTAGCCGGCTCTGACTAAAAAAAAGATGTTAACAAATAAATCCTTCCACCAGCTAAATCTAAATCTAAAAGCATGTTTATTTATCTGACGTAGCTATTGGCATCCATTACATCTTAATATAGGGAGAGTGGGGTAATGTGGGACACCGGGTAATGTGAGACACCCCCTGTATCTAGAAAACGGAACACATTTGTGGTCATGTGACCATTATGTTTTCAAGCCCCTCCCATTCCACCCTTGCCATGAAGGAGAAGTTGGTGCTGGTGCTGTGGTAAGTATGTTTTTTCACAAAAATGTGTTTTTTGCATGTAAAAGTAAATGTTCTTGCTGTGAACTAAATCAACTGTTGTGTCAAAGCAAATTGATTCAGGTAGAAACACTTATATCACACATGTTGATGAACTTCCAACATAAAACCATGTGATTGATGCTAGCTGAAGATTAGCCTGAATTGCTAAGAGATGTGTTTTTTTCTAAAATAGTGGCTGTGTGAGACAAATGCTGTGGGGTGCAAATGCTGTAGCACGAGTTAAGTTTAGTCTTAAACATATTTTAGTGTAATATTACATTACATATATTTTATTTTTAATGTCATAAACATTGTAGAAAAGCCATCATGCCAAGAAACTACACCAGGAAGACAACCTGGGGCCAAACACCCCTCGCAGAGATGGAGAGTGTAGCCGCTGAGGTCATGCAAGGAAAGAAGTCCTTAAGAAAAGCTGGAAGGGATAGAAATATTGACAAGACAACCCTCCAAAGATTCATAAAGAAAACAGAGAAAGGGGAAGTAAAATCAGTAGCCTGGGTGCAGTAGCTGAGGCAAAGAGAATATTCACAGATGAGATGGAGGAGGAGCTTGCCAAACACTTGAAACAACTAGCTGACCAGTTCCATGGCCTTGCTCCAGTTAAGTGCCGTGAACTGGCATTTGAATACGCAGAGAAAAACAATATCCCTGTCCCAGCCAATTGGACAGAGAAACAATGTGCAGGTAGGCTAGGGTGTGCAAAAGATCACATGATTCTGTAGGTTAACTGATCTTGCCACAAAGCTAAATCTTATAATAATGAATTCTCTACTCTTTAGGACAAGAGTGGTTTGGCAGCTTCCTAGCACGTCGCCATCTCTCTGTCCGTACTCCGGAGGCAACATCCCTGGGAAGGGCTACAGCCTTCAATAAAACTACAGTGGGGGAGTTCTTTGAAAATCTGGCTGTAGTGATGGACAGGTGACATAATTCATTCTTTAGTTGCAAATTGTATATGGAGGCTTTACCTGTAAGATTTGGTTTTGATTCTGATAAGGTTTTTCCCTTCCCCCTCTTCTTTAACAGGAACACATTCCCTCCACACATGATTTACAATGTGGATGAAACAGGTGTCTTTACAGTACAAAAGCCACAGCAGGTAAGCTACACATGATACACTGGAGAGCACCAGACTGATACAGAGTGGCTTGTGATAATGACCAGCTAGCTATTGGCAGAATGCTGAAACTAATGCTATTAGTAATGTTGTGAACCTGTGAACTTGAAAAAAATGAATGGACTGAAACGAAATACAATGTACCTTTAGACCAATAGTAGCCTACTGATTACACATGCCATTGATTCTAAACTTTCTATTTGATTCAGGTTGTGACAGAGAAAGGAAAAAAGCAAGTTGGTTCTATCACATCGGCTGAGAGAGGAGAACTGGTGACTGTGGTGTGTTCTGAGTCCCAGGCTGTTCTAGCTGGTTCTGATTATGGTCCCATGACTGTGTTCTAATCTAACTGGTTCTATCTGTCATTTGAATGCTAATAAAAACATTTTGAATTATATTATGTTGTATATGATTTTGTTCGGAGTTACTTTCAAGTGTTAAAAAAAATTAGCTTACTTGACCAATCCCCATGATTCTGTTACTAGTCCGATATTAGTTTTGGAATGTGTGGTTGTGAATCTAGCTGTCAGGATTCTAACTGTTACAACATGTGTTTTTATGGTAGTTTTAAAGTGGAAAAAGTAAGTGGATGAGTTTACCCCCAGCTGGTTCACTTTACCCCTAAGATGGGGTAAAGTGAGACACAAGACCACTTTTTTAAAAACAATCATATTTTCACTGTCCTTTGTCCTGAAGACATTCTAATAATTTACATTGCTAGGAAACATCCTGAATTAATGGATAATGTGTACATTTTACTGATATATCATTTAAGCTCGCCTAGAGGGGAGCAAATGTAAAAAATGTCTCACATTACCCCGCTCTCCCTAGACTACATGGCTCCCAATTGTTCATGTTTTATACATCTTGTTATTAGTGTTGTTTATACTCAGTGAATGGGACTCAACCCCCGGTGAGTGTATGCCTGTGTGGCTGCAATAAAAAAAGGAACCTGTTCCTAGATCAGTTTTAGTTACGCAAACAAAGTCCTGTTGACGTACCTGGAGCACACATTTTGCAGCACTCGCCTTTCCGCTCATATTGAGTGAGAGGGTCACAGGCCGGCTGAGCAGCGGCCATCTCCTGTAAGAGTATAACATATAATAACATGTAATATATATATATATATATATATGATTGTTGCACTTCCTCTCCGAGCAGACTGTACGAGGCGTGACGGAAAGTCCCAAACATTCAATCAATATTTAAAGAGTTCCTACACGAAAGCGAAAGTAACTTTCAACAGACCAGCCGCCTCAAAGAGTGTGGCCTTCAAACCAGAATATAACTTTTAGCTGTACATCTGAGTAATAATAGCAATAGGATGATTTAAAAATGAGCTCAACGTTATATAGCCAACAACCACACGGACCGACGATAAAGTGTAAGTGCGACTTATCATATGATCTAACAACGAAATGATTAGATTACTCACCGAAAAATACATCCCCGACATAATCACAATCAGCAACAGATGCATGTTAGTGAACTGTGTCCGCGGCATGTTGCTCTGCCTCCAGAAGCTGCACCCTGTTGTCGCTGCTCTGAGATCAGCTCTCTTCTATCTGACACGGAGGGCGGAGCTGCGCGCGCGGGGGTTTCCTGTGTCAGTTTTTTACTTGACCGTTTCCTGTAAATGGCCATCGTTTGAACCCTCGAGGGATGAGTTTAGAAAGTACATGTAGTGTCTATAATTATAAACAATATGATCATATAGTTATACACTCTTTTCTTGCCTGTTAAGTTATTACTTTTATTATTATCTTTTTTTCCATTTATTTATTTAATCTTTTTTTAAAATTGAAATATAGTTTCGGTTGAATGTATCAGCCTAGTGAGAATGGATCAAGGTCTTATGATAACCCCTATTTTTTAGATTGACGCCTGATGTTCTCTGTCTTGTGATATTGTCACACATAAATGATGATTGCAACAATAAAGAAAGAGCATGTAGTAAGTCATATTATTATATTATTATATTATTTAATACCACCTTGCATTTAAAAAGGGTGATACACTTTTATAAGCAGTATTTCTATTAGTTGTATTTGAAATACGTATTTCAATTACTTTTGAGTATTTTGTAATTTGTATTTGATAGGGCCGATACAAAATCGAATGTAAATTTGTAACAAAATACTTTAGAGTGGAGGAATTTTGTATTTAATATATTCAACATACTTTCTCCACGAATCAAAAAACAGGTCACGAGTTCAGTCTTCAGATCTTCAAGGTCAACAGATTGTCTGAGTGTGACATATGTCAACTTGCTTGATGTACAATGTATGTATGGGTCTGGCTACATAGCCTATTGTATATACATGGTTATGGTTATAATATCAAGCTACGGATCGATGCTAACATGCTAATGACGCTAGCATGCTGTCTAGGCTAGTGCATAGCCAGTGCTTAGCAAGTTAACTTATCAGTCGAGGGAGCTTGTATGTTTATGATAACTTTATCAAGAGATGTCTGACCATCTAATCTTGCACTGTTTTACAAGTTATGCTGTATCTTCTCAATGTGAATGTCATAATGCTATATCAATTACTGACAGATCATATAGTTCACAGTTAGCCAGGCAATGACAGTAGATGTCCATTTGTTTAAAAAAAACACACAACAAAAACATTAAATATCCAATTTATTTGATTTAAAAGGTATATTATGAAAATATTCTTAGTTTTATTATGTCATACATTCTACAGTTGGCCAGGTGGACAACATGTCTCAGCAAAATGATGTTCAAGAAAGATCATCAACAAGCACAGAAGGAACCACAGATGGAACCAAGCCTGTGTCTGTAATCTTGGATGGGAAGTTCTTCAGTATTGTCTCTCAAACACCAGATGGGAAGTGTAAACTGCACCAAAAAGAAAGCAGTAATATCTGGAACTCTTTTAGCTACATCAAATTTCAAAACTCACCTGAAGAGACTTCACTCTGACAGTCTTGATGATTTTGAAAGACACAAGGTTTGACTTTGAATTGCAGAATTTAACAATATGGCATTCACAAGGACCGCAAAAACAAATATAAAGTACATCAAAATACAACTATTATGCAGAGAGAGAGAGCGGGTGAGAATCACCTGTAGCGGTGAACCTGTATTCTAAGTAGGACTCCTATAAATAAGTATTTATATATAATAGTTTAACATTTTCAGTGCGACAAAAAACAAGGGTAATCATGTAGAAATACACATTCCTTGTAAAATACTTGCATATATATACTATGAACTAATATGAAGACAAATCCATCCCATAATCCTATATCCGTCCAGCCTGTCAAAAATGGTGCACTGTAGATTTGAATTTAAGTCATAAATGATGCATTTTAACATGCAAAATAAAATCAAAGTTTACATTGGTGCACTGATGCTAGGTGACAGAGGTGTATTGTTTTCATTGTTCTCAGTCACAGCCTGAAACTACACCAGATCGAGGGATTCCCCAAGAAGTTCTCACCAGGGGGGGTTTCCCACATGCTCAGCGCGTAACTGTTGGTGGAGGCGCTGCTGTTGTGTTTAGACATGCTCACTGGCCATTTACAGTGTCTAAAACGCAAGCAAGTGAGCCATGTGTCTATTTTGTTAGCTAGAACCGAATCCAGCCAGCTGCCGTTCAGATTTTGTTGCGTGTGTGTTCGTGCAATTACGGCACCGGTACAAGAGGCACATTTTACTTGCTGGAAATTCCAATGGATTCCTAAGAAAAGTGCTCTTTTCCCGTGCACACATTGGAAATTATGCCATTTAAGTGGACTAATGAATGACACCTGAATTTTTTACATTTCCCTCATATCAGACCTTAAGTTTAGTAAAATATTGGCTCCAGTATAAATCACTTACTTTATCTTCATGCTATTCCTGGTTGTGGGATCTCTTGTCATTCTTCATGAGGGAAGTTATTTTGAATCAGTGTGTAATTAGTGTTTTTCTTCTTCTTTTTCATTTGTGTGCCTACATGCACTTTTTTGTGTGGCTTTATTAGCACTAAACTTTATAGGCCAGGACTGGGGAAGAAGGCATGATGGGTGAAGGAGAAACATTTCATTTTTCATCACATTCTACGAGACACTTTCCATTTTTCTTGAACAAAGAACAGACATATTACATCTAATGTATTCCCAGTGATCCAGTTCTTACACAGCAAAATAACTTATCAGTCCAATTTTCAGAATTAGATATCAGGCAAAAATCGAATTTCAGTCAGTTGACATATCATTAAAAGTTAATTGTTCATTGTTGTTAGTGAACCCAACATTTTTGGGGTGAAATCCTTTAAAACGTCTGTGTTAAATGTGATGATATTTTTCTCTTATCATTTAAATAAGTTGATATATAACTGCGCAAATGACTGGGATAAATATGGATGCCAATTTATAAATAAATAAATAGAACATTGTTTTGCGGTAAAGGAAATGTCTGCAGGTTTCTCAGATCTCTCTCCCGGCTCAAACAGGTTGAGCAGCAGATAAAACACATTGTCCTGCAAGTGGAGACATGTAAACAGAATGAAATGTTTGCTCTGCAGTGGGTGTGACCAGACTGCCTCTACCTGCCTTACTACCTCGAAGGAGTGAACCTTGAGCGGAAAGAGGGTGGCCGTAGCCATATTGACACAAATCACAGCACTGTTTTCCACCGGTGAGAGAAGAAGATTTCTATTTTAGGTCTTGCATGACAAAAATAAAAATAAAGTATCTTTTACATCTTTACCTTAAAAAAGGGCCGGGTTTGATGGACTGAGAGGCTGGATTTTCCTGTGAAAACTAAACAGTTATGATGCCAAATTTAGGATCAAAGAAGAAGGACAATCCATCCAGATTGGAACGATACAACGAGGAAATGCCACAGGTAAGATTTCAGTTCTTATACTTGGGATGTATATATATTAATATACAAGGAAGCAAGCATTAAGTCCTTTTAGCAGCAAGTATCAAGTCCTACTTTACTAAGAACGTTTACAATCATCGCTTCTGCAAGTCGGCTGTGCAGCAAGAGGAAATAAAGTTTTGGTTTAAGGGATTCTCTCAAACATGTCTTACTTCCTCAATTCAACCTGACTTCCCTACTGTTTGAAGTTCCCAAAAATAACCACCTTTTTACTCAGAACTGTGATAGACAATGACTCATTTAAGGAACTATGTTGCCGTACTGGTTCCTCTTTCCTCAGAGCCTGAAACATCTGGTCTCTCTTATCAACCTCCACACATAATTAATAGAAGATTTAGGGAAATATTTCTGAAGCAAAATACTGCATGACTAGGATTTGTTTGTTGACCACACTTTAAAGTGCTTGCTTTTGTCATGCCACCACGCATCATTTGGGAAATACTAACCAGAATTGTTCACATACAGTATGCTTAGTATGATGATTTCTTAAAGAGAAAGAAAATGTACCTTGTTGTGCTTTTAGTTGAGCAATGAGATGCAGCTGAGCATCATGAAGAAGGTGAAGAGTGGAGAATTGTCCATCGAGGATGCTCTGAACCAGGCCAGGATGGAACGGGACGGGAAGCAGCTGCCGAAAACAGTGGCTGAGGAGGTATGAGCATTTTAAACCAAGTTGCTCATTAGTTGGAGGGTTGTGATCAGGAAGTTCTCGGGTCGACCTGATTTTGAGTATGGCGTAGTTTTCTACTATTTCCCTGGAAACAGTTGCTCAAAACAATATGAAAGCAGAGAAAATGAACCAAATCAGTCAAGTTTAAAATAGTGATGTCGTGTTTACGACCTTCCCCATCTACACAACAGATTCACACGAGAGTGGCACCAGTCGTCTCATCTGTCTCTCTGCTACATTGACGCGTAACACGTTCAAAGATATAATTTACAACATATATTGCTTTGTGAATGACCTACTGGGGAAGTCTGGAGGAAACTTGTCTTGTAAATATTGTTGTTCATGACCTGCTCAGCCTGCTGGATTGGTTTCAAAATAAACCGGTCTGTGGCAAGTTTGATTAAGCCAGGTGTATTTTGTTTCTTTTGAAGGAATGTAGCAGCTGTTTTGTTTATGCCTGAGCAGGAAACAGATACAGGACAAAGGATAGTGTCCTTATGATGCTTTTTCTTTAGTATTTCCATTCGGTATTCATGTCTGACATTTGTGTTTTGTGGCTGCTGTTGCAGGAACCACAACCCAAACAGTACAACTTCAGTGTTCACAAACACAGCCACTACAGATGGCAGAAGAGGGTTCTTCAGGTGAGTTAAAACAACAACAACAACAACAAGAACAACAACAACCACCAATCATGATTATGATCATAAAGCCATGTTAGCAGGTCTGTGAAGCTACTTGTACAGCTTTGAGGTTACGCAGGCTAAAATGCTCTCAGACCCAATGCTAACAAGATGCATAGCAGGTATAATGTGTACCACTTTAGTAACTTTAGGGTATTGACATGCTAACATTTGCTAATTTCCACTAAATCGTACTAAAGTACAACTGGAATGTCCCTTGTTTTGCTGGTAAATGGTCTAATTAAAATGTACCTAACACGGTGCACTGTAAAAAACTAATTGATCATCAAAGTGATTACAATTCATCATGAGGGGGGCATGAACATGTGAACCCAATTGGAAGAGGACAAGTCAGAGGACAAAGCCAGTAGGATTCATCCACTGGGGTCCACAAATGTCTGTAAAAACGTTCATGGCAATCCATCCAATAGCTTTTGAGATATTTCTGGGTGGACCAGCATGCTAGCATAGCTACACAACTCAGAAGACCACATATGATCATTTTTACTGCGTTACTAAGACACAAACTAAAATCCTTTCTTTGTGACCAACACAGATTGATTTCAAGACCAAAATGCTGTGCAGTATTGAGAAAGGCATCATCAAACGACAACTTCCCTTCCACACTGTCAAAAGTTGTGATGATGGAGTGGGTTCGAAGTTCAACATCTTTTTTAAAGGACATCATGATTATGAATTGGAGGCCACTTCACTGGAGGACAAAAACAAGGTGAATTCATACTTAGTGTGTAAACTTAAACTTATGTCTTTCACCATAACATAATGTGCAGCTGGGGGATATGGAGAAAATCAACGATCACAATATTGTTTACCAAATGCCTCGATATCGCTATTGCAAAGTTATTGTAGGATTGACCATTGGTGCTTTTACAAAATACTGACAAAATGAGAGTTTTGATCAATACTGATGTTGATATAATGACTAAGTAGGGAAAAGGCAAATAATAGCACAGCCAGAAGAGCCTTCAGAAAATAAAAAAATAACTTTTACAGTAATGCATCCTTAACACTTATGCCATATTATGATATCCACATATCTTGTCTCACAATATCGATATAACATTGATATATTGCCCCGCCCTTAATTGTGCTATGAGGAGGAAAGTCCTGTTGTTCTTTTCTGTTTTGTTATCGGTGTTTACATTGGGACTTTTCCCCCCTGATTCTCAGATGATGAAGCTCGTGAATCAGATCATTTATGGGAACATATACAGTGACAATGCAGAATCACGTCAGCAGCCTCAAGCATCACAGAGGCTTCAGGAAGGCGTCTTGTTACTGCACCGGGGCGGCCTGGCGTCTTTCAGATGGGTGAAGTACGCATGTGTCCTTATTACTGTAAAGCTGCTGTTGGAAAACAAATTAGCGATGATAAATTATTTGTAGCCACACACAAATTCAGTAAATATATTTAATCAGGACTGTGAATTTTCTTTTGTCCTCACACTATAAAAGTGATACAAATAAAAGATGTGTTCTGAGATATGTAAGACACTCTAATTTGAGTAATACTTTGTCTGGTATAATATTATTTATATAGTTTAATATACTTTGAAATATGTTTATTTATTTATTTCTTAAAATTGAGCAGATTTATATTATTATATTATATTAAGTATTTATATCACTCATCTCTTTACACTATAAAGCTTGAGTCACAAGCTTCACTCAACAAGCTTGCTGGTTCTGCCTGTTTCCAGTTTGTACACTGAGTGAAGCTTGTGACTCAAGTAATAATTACAGAAATGCACAGAATACACAATACATCCATAATAATTAACTAAGTAATAATTACAGAAATGCCAGACAATGTATAATTAGAAACAGTGTAACCATTACTTTGCTACTCCACAAGTTATTGGATATTTTGATCCTTTGTTTCTATCAGTATCGGCCTCAGAAATTCAGTATTGGTGGATTATAGCACAGAACAGTAAAATACATGGATTTCAAGTATACTTACTGAAAAAGCAATATATGAAAATATCAGTATAAAGTATAAGGAATACAGTTGTTGTGGCTTACATTACCGTCTCCATTTGTTTCCAGATATGAGGTCCAGCTCCACCCAGATCAGCTAACACTGGTCCCCTCTAGGCGGAGAGGCCCCGCTGATGCTGAGGTGACATCCTCGGTGCCCTCGTCCATCGTGATTCATCTGTCAGGCGGCGACACCAGTGTACAGAAACCGAACAGCTCCGACGCGTTCACACTGATCACCCACAAAAATGAGTACCAGTGAGTGAGGATTATTACGATGTGGAAACAAACAGCCAACAGCTATTCAAATCAGCTGTTTCTTTTCAAATTCACTCAGAGCCTCTTAAAAGTGTGTAATGTGTGTAATTTCAGTCAGCAGTCTATTCTGCGATGCATTCTGCTGAGGAAGTTATGTTTTCAGTTGTTTGTGAGCAGGATTTGGAGAAAACCCTTGGCCCGATTTTCATGTAACTTTGTGGAAAGGTGTTGCATGGGCAAATAAATAACTATTGAATCCTGAAGTGGCTCTGAATCCCGCTGTGGATACAGAAATCGTTCCCTTTGGTTGACATTACGAGAGATATAGCGCATGCCATTGGTGGAGGTTAGCGCTGTCTGGGAGCCCTTCTACTTTATATTCCATCAATTATGATGCAACTTTCTTGAGTGAGGAAATCTAGGCCTCGAGCGTTAGGTACCAGTTTATCTCAGCTAATGCGGGAAGTCGAGTTAACTTTTATTGATTTGTTGCAGGTTCCGGGTCCCTTTACCAGATCAAACATCTGATCCTGGATCTGTCCAGATGGAGCGGGATGCTTGGGTTCAGGCCATCCACCAACTGTGCTCAGACTGGAAGACGAAGTCCAAGGACGAATGTGCGTTTGCGGAAAGAAAGGTTCTAGGACAGCTCAGCATAGCTGAATACGCAGAGGACACCGACGCAGAGCTTGAGTCGAGGGGAGAATTGGGTGGTAGCAACATGACTTATCCTGCAGATCATGCAACGCCTGTTCCTAAACCTTGCAGCACTAAGAACACTGATGTCATCCGGCCTGATGATTTGCCTCCCATCCCATCCCCAACTTCCCCTGAAGTCTTTGCCTCATCAACGTCCACTTCCCCTCAATCCTCACCCTCCAACAGTATCGTCACCCCCTCTTCCACAGGCCCAGTGTCTCTTTACCATGAGTCAGGCACGTCAGTTGAAATAGGGCATCCCCCTCTGAGGATTCCCGCCCCACCACCTTTACCCTTCCAATCTGCAATGAATTTAAGAAAACCACGTACCAAGGCTTTCCACTGGGACCCAGTCGGCAAAGAGAAGGTAACCGTCAGTTAAAACTTCATTCATCAGAACTAAATATTTTTTACATTTACGTATAAAGCGTACAAAATGTCTCATTAGTGGAACTTGTTCATATTTAAATGCAATTTTTTATTATCGTGGCAAACACTAAAAGGTCAGTTTCAACTTGGTTTCACTTCATTATTCCTCATATTGCATCATTGTCGTCAAATTATTCTTTGTTTTGTCTGTCAAGTTATTGCTTCCCCAGTGTTGCTCTTTTGTATTGTTCACATTGATTTCCTCTTATAATGGAGCTGTCTCAGTCCTGAATTAATTTGTTTCTTGGCAGATTGCAAAATCGTTTTGGAAACAGGAACGCACCAGGAGGATTGAAATCGACACACTGCGCTTATATGAGCAATTTGCCGTTAAAGATCTGGGGACGTGTGGTGCGGCTGAGCCGAGCAATACCCAGCATATTATGCTCAACCAGAAGGTCGCACACAACTTCAGTGAGTAGCTCAACAATTAATATGTGACTCTAAGTATTGAGGTAAAGTCACTATATTGTCTGCCGCAATAGATCACATTACATTTCCCCAGCAAAATAGATCTTATTAATGTAATTTCATATTGCGATGAAAAAGGCATTCTGGAGGTTGTGGTGTGAAATATAACCCAGCAGCGCCATGAAGAAAGAGTAACCGGGATATATGCAGGAGCAGTTTTTATGTTAATTAGACTTTATTTGCCCAGTTAAGAGGAAGCTGACCTGGTAACTATTTTAAGAGGGGCCTATAAATGCTGCCATTTAGCTCTTTTAAAAACAATGGTTGAGACTGTACTGACGCCACACCGGCAGATGGATGTTCCTCCTGTGTGTCAGCAGGGGGCAGTGTGTCACCAATCCTGCTCTGCCACGACTGCCCTTGCAATCTGCAGAGCTATTGTAAAGTGGAATATATTCTTCAGCTCTTCTAATGGCTTTTCGCTTTTGATTAACTGTGTGAACGTGGCTTGTATATTTCAAGACTCAAGCCAAGGGATAACACCTCAGAAACTTCCTTTCACATCTCTTCCAACAGGCACAGACACTGTGAAGTGATACAGATGTGGTGGCGGTGAGCTGCTAAGTGGAATCAGTCCGAGTGTGCAGAGCGGCAACATAATTAGAGTTCACATGTTCATGAAATATGGATAGGGGATCTGAGCGATTCCTTGTCCTGATAAAGAATATCCCAGCATTCTGAGTTTGTGCTCCTCCCTGACCTGGAAACTTGCGTCGGGAGCTGGAGCTGAATGATAACAGCCTGCAGGCAACCCGAGGCCGTACATCTTTCCGGTGCAAGCTTTAGAAAAATGTAGACATTTGAAGTGCGAGGGAAACTCTGCGTCTCACTGTGTCTCTTACTTTGGCCGTATTAACTCAGTTAAGCAGTGATCCATTGCATTGCAAACATCATCTAAATATTATCACCAAACTGCACTTAAACTATCAAAAGTAAATGTTTTCATAATCCAGATTTACTTATTGGAATATTATTACTGCTGCATTAGCGCGTAAACAGCATTTTCTGATTGTAGCTTTCCAAGGTGAAGCTAATTTTAAATATGTTACAAACTACTTAGCCTATTCATGTAACACTTTATTATAAGCTCATATGTTTTGTATGTAAAATCTCTTTTGGCAGTAACATCAGTAAAATCAGGTAGTAAAAAGTGCAACATTTCCCTCTGAATTATAGTGAAGTATAAGTCTAGCACACATTGCGAACATCCATCCATCCATCCATCCATTATCACCCGCTTATCCGGGGTCGGGTCGCGGTGGCAGCAGGTTCAGCAGGCTGACCCAGGCTTCCCTCTCACCCGCAGCACTTTCCAGCTCATTCTGGGGGATCCCGAGGCGTTCCAAGGCCAGCCGGGAGATATAATCCCTCCAGCGTGTCTTCGGTCTTCCCCGGGGCCTCCTACCAGTTGGACGTGCCCGGAAAACCTCTAATGGGAGGCGTCCAGGAGGCATCCTAACTAGATGCCCGAACCACCTCAGCTGACTCCTTTCGACACGAAGGAGCAGCGACTCGACTCCAAGCTCCCCCCTGATGTCCGAGCTCCTTACCCTATCTCTAAGGCTGAGCCCGGCCACCCTACGGAGGAAGCTCATTTCGGCCGCTTGTATCCGAGATCTCGTTCTTTCGGTCACGACCCAGAGTTCGTGACCATAGGTGAGGGTTGGAACGTAGACCGACCAGTAAATGGAGAGCTTTGCCTTCCGGCTCAGCTCCCTCTTCACTAAGACGGACCGGTACAGCGCCTGTTTTACTGCTGCAGCCGCACCGATCCGCCTATCGATCTCCCGCTCCACCTTACCCTCACTCGTGAACAAGACCCCGAGATACTTGAACTCCTTCGCTTGGGGTAGGCAGTTTGCCCCCACCTGGAGGGAGCAATCCGCCGGTTTCCGGCAGAGCACCATGGCCTCAGATTTGGAGGTGCTAACTCTCATCCCTGCCGCTTCGCACTCGGCTGCAAAACGCCCCAGTGAATGCTGGAGGTCACGGTCCGAGGAGGCAAACAGGACCACATCATCCGCAAACAGCAGAGAGGCGATCCCGAGACTCCCGAACCGGATCCTCTCCGCCCCCTGGCTGCGCCTAGATATCCTGTCCATGAAGGTCACGAACAGGACCGGTGATAAAGGGCAGCCCTGGCGGAGGCCAACACCCACCGGGAACGTGTCTGACTTACTACCGAGGAGACGAACACAGCTCCTACTGCAGGCATACAGAGACCGGATGGCCCGTGCCAACGGGTCCGGCACCCCATACTCCCGCAGCACCCCCCACAAAAACCCCCGAGGGACCCGGTCGAAAGCCTTCTCCAGGTAAACTGGTTGGGCAAACTCCCAGGACCCCTCCAGTAATCTTGCGAGGGTAAAGAGCTGGTCCACTGTTCCACGACCGGGACGGAATCCGCACTGTTCGTCCTGAATCTGAGGTTCGACAAGCGGTCGGAGCCTCCTCTCCAGCACCCTGGCATAAGCTTTTCCCGGGAGGCTGAGCAGTGTGATACCACGATAGTTCGAGCACACTCTCCGGTCCCCCTTCTTGAAGATGGGAACCACCACCCCGGTCTGCCAGTCCATGGGCACTGTTCCCGACCCCCATGCGACACTGAAAAGGCGTGTCAACCAAGACAGCCCAACAATGTCCAGCGCTTTCAGCATCTCAGGGCGGATCTCATCCACCCCTGGCGCCTTGCCGCCAAGGAGCTTTTTGACTACCTTAGCGACCTCTGCCAGGGATATGGGTGAATCCACCCCAAAGTCTTCCGGCGCTGCCCCCTCTCCGGGGGACATGTTGGCCGGGTTTAGGAGTTCCTCAAAGTGCTCTTTCCACCGCCCGACGATGTCCCCAGTCCGGGTCAGCAGTTCCCCCCCCCTGCTGAGAACAGCCTGGGGTAGACCCTGCTTTCCCTTCCTGAGCCGTCGGATGGTTTGCCAGAACTTCCTTGAGGCCAACCGAAAGTCCTTCTCCATGGCCTCCCCGAACTCCTCCCATGCCCGAGTTTTAGCCTCCGCGACCATCGTCGCTGCAGCCCTTTTGGCCCGCCGGTACCCGTCAGCTGCTTCAGGAGACCCCTGGGCCAGCCAGGCCCGAAAGGCCTCCTTCTTCAGTTTGACGGCTACCCTCACCCCCGGTGTCCACCACCGGGTTCTAGGGTTGCCGCCACGACAGGCACCGATGACCTTCCGGCCACAGCCCCGAGCAGCCGCGTCCACAATAGAGGCTTTGAACAAGGTCCACTCGGATTCCATGTCCCCAGCCTCCCTCGGGATTTGTGAGAAGTTCTTCCGGAGGTGGGAGTTGAAGACCTCCCGGACAGGATCCTCTGCCAGACGTTCCCAGTTCACCCTCACTACACGTTTGGGCTTGCCAGGTCTCTCTAGCCGAGTCCCCCGCCATCTGATCCAACTCACCACCAGGTGGTGATCAGTTGACAGCTCTGCTCCTCTCTTCACCCGAGTGTCCAAGACATACATTGCGAACACTCAAGTAAAATACAAGTAACTATTGTATGTTACTATGCTTTACACAGTTGAAAAGACAATCAATAAGAGCTTTTCATTAAATAATACAAACAAAAAAAGGGGGATAACCTCCTATTTTCCTTACAAGAACCCCCCAAGGATTCAGATCTCATTTAAGCGACATATGAATAAAAAAATTAAATTGGTTAAAAGGAGCTCTTTCTCTCTATCTCTTGGCATCCTCCACACAAGCACTCACACACCCTCCCTTGGCTTGTTTGCATGCTTATCACCACAAACCTGCATACATTTGTGCCGTTTATTCAGCTCATATTCCATTTTTTGCCACGCTATTCATCCATCTGATCCCATTACACTGGGAGCCAGTATTCATGCAAAAACGTCACTCCTTTTTATTTCAAGACAGCTCCATCAGATATTGCAAGCAATTAACAAACAAACTCAGAACTGTTAGTTAGCGTCATATATAAAGCTGGAAGTCTTGCGGCGTCCACAGCTATACTTTAACAACATGATGTTGTTTTGCTGCTCCACTCTGAGGCAGATTGAGTTAGAAAGCTTGAGCAGGTGGCTGTTTTACTATTGTACTGCAGTGTTTAAAGTGGTTTCCTCTAGTAATCAATTTGATCCTTGTGGGCAAGCAAGACCATTAGCTGAGTAGAGAATCCATGGTACAAAGCTGTAATGATCAATGCACTTATGTACAGTATTTTAAGTGCTCGACAGACATCCAAAAGACTTTTGACAACAAGATTGTAGCTCGTATTGATTTTTTTTATTATTGCATTCTTTAGAAAATTACCTAGAGCAGATGAAAGACAGAGATACAAAGTGTCTGTGTGTGGACATCTGTGTGGTGGGATTCTCTAACACTACCATTTACCACCACAATGATCAAATCATACACCAGTCATAAGAATCTATGAGCAACAATGGTATATATAATTAGTAACTATATATTTTCATTAGTGTATAATCACGTGAAACTAAGAATTGCTGTGTTTTCGGTAGCGTACATTGAGCCCTCATTTCTACATAGGGAGTGGTTACTCTTCACAGAGTCCGCCATGTATCATGGCCAGCCAGGCCTGCTGCGAAGCCAATGTGTGTCTTATGACATACTTGCATTCTCTCTACTGACCAGCAGGGGGCGACTCCCTTGGTTTAAAAAAGAAGTCAGATTGTATGGAAGTCTATGAGAAAATGACCCTTCTTCTCACTCGACTTTATTACCTCTTTATTACCTCAGTAAGCATTGTGAACATACGTTTATGATCTCAATCGCTAATTTCAAGTTAATACAGCCTTTTGGTGTAAAATTAAACCTTCTGAGAAGTTTAGAGGGGAAATGTGTGTGTAATGTGTGGGGAAATCTGGTGGACCTGCTAACAAATGTGATGAAAGTGACAGCTTTTTTTTATAAGGGGGGTCACACTCCAAAAGCAAGCCAATGTCGTATTCTTTTTTTTTATTACTGTTTTAATGAGAACATGTAACGTGTTTTTAATGTAAAATCTTAATTTTATAAATATTTAGTAAATATAGTTGTTAAATAATTGCAGTGGATTAAGACATACAATATGTTCCCTCTCAAAAGTTGCAGAGCAGAAGTAGCATAAAATGTAAATACTCAAGTCCAAAGAAAAACTTTTACTCAGAGGAACTTTCATTTTGTGTTGATTTTTCCTTGTACTTAAAAAAGGCAATGTTTCCCTTCAGAAAACCTCTGCTTTTACTGCAGCAGGAGGCCCCGCTGGAGTATCTGGTGAACCTGCGTGCTGTAAATCTTTTGATTTCACGAGAAATTGGACCCAATGACGTGGCATTCAGAATAACTATGTAGAAATAGTCAATATTCTCGATCATGGTCTTGTTTACTTATGCAGGTCATATAGAGGCGTCAGTATTGAATTGAGACAGTTTCACTCAAAAGTTATGTTCAGTCGTTGAGTGAATCTTTCCATTTCTGGGTGGTATCCATTGTGATTTTGTATAGGCATTTATGTTAAGATTGTGTGTCCATATACTTTTTTTAATTATGTTTTTATACCTTGTTAGCCCCTGTGCATGCAGCGTATTTAATGACTGGAAATGTGGCACTTCTAATTAAAAGTACACCTGTGGCTTCCCGCGCCCAGTGGGATACACTCTCCATGCCCACACTCTAATGTGCCGGGGCAATGCCCAGTTTCTCTGAGAGCCGATCAACAAAGATCTTGATTGTGTGTTTTTTTAGGCCAGCCGCCTAACCCTCACTTTTGAGTACGCTGGTAGTGCTCAACATTGTTTGTGATATCTGATGTTTTCCTCATTTAAAAATGTGACACGAAATACTGGCGGTACTGGCGAGGGAATCACTGTCTCCGGTCTTTAATGTCAAGGATTTTGAGACGTGTTGATTACTGTTTACCATTCAACGGGGTTATATTATTCACTTTGTCATGAATAGATTTTCAATCAGTTTGATGATTTGGATTCAGTAGGATTGGAAATGTTGGAAGTCAGACTTTATGGACAGATACAGGAATAGTTTGACGTCTTGGGTAATGTGTGTACCTGCGTTCTTGCTGACAGTTGAATGGATACTCCTCTGCTATCAATCCTCTCATATAAATATGGACAAGAAAAGCTGTTTTACATAAGGCCAATGTATTTATTTTACATTTCTTACAAAGTATTTTAAATTAAGGGGAAGTGTTTTCCGTGCCAGAAATCCAAAGCTCCACTTCAGGAAAAAGCTTTGACCACAAAGATGTGTTACTTCTTGATTTACTTGACAATGTCACAACTTGATGAATGAGAATCGCATGTGATTCTCCCAAGCAATGCTCGAGTGTCTGACTCTGGCTCAAGCATCTGTGCTTTTTTTGGGGTAAAATGTACCATGTACTTTACATACATGTCTTGAGATTCCTGAAGCTGCATGCTCTGAATGCTTCTCACAGCTTCTGAATTATGCAGAGGCATTTTCCGTATAACAAAAAAAGAAATTAAATCAGCTTTGACTTGATAGAATGCAAAATTTAGCATTTCCCTTCGGCATTTTTGGAGAAAGTAATTAAGCAAAGGATCCTTTGTTTTCAGGATGTTTTTCATTGCAGGATAAGAAGACTATCCATCTAGAGAAAATCTTTCATGTACTGTTTTTGCGTGTGTTGACATGTTTCAATCTATTGTTCTTCTAGACATTTTCCTCAAAAGGTTTCCAGTGCAAGCGGGAGAGCTGAAGGACAAACTGTTCATTGTTAATGAGGAAGATGGAGGCCTGTCTGATGAGCAAATCACCTCTCTGAGGAGGTATGACTTTGTGCCAAAGTACGCTGATTTGTATTCATTCCTGATCGTGTCACAACTGAAGCCGAGAGGTAAATTACATTTTTGTGCCCAACTTCATGGGCGGTTGATGTGTGTTTTCATTGGCAGAGACAAAACCTCTGAAAAACTAGAAGTTTAACAAATCATCAAGGGACGTGAGTGCATGGTACAGTCAGGCCGGCGTGAAAGGTTTGCACAGCCGTCTTTACAGTGTTCTAATAGTAAAGAGCAGATGCCAGAACCTTTTACCAGAGCAGCTTACTAATACATTTTTTATCTCTGGTTATTTGTGGAGATGGATACTATTGACATGCCCGTGGGAGTATAACATTGGAAATGGGTAAAACGCTTCCTGACTCTTACTTGCAGTTTAGTCAGTGGCTTTAGATGCTGACCTTCTGGAAGGCAAAGTGATCTAATGTACTATGTGGGGGAATTTTATTTATTCCATGAAAATATAATATATATTTTAATGCGCTGTGGCGTTTAGGCTTGAGGAATACAATTTTGAAAGAACGGCTCCCAACAGGTGCTGCAATATTAATGGCCGGTGCTGCTCCAGTGGCACATGGCCCGGCTCATGAAAAAGTGAATGCCTTTGGTTTGAGGTCAGAACGCACAGAAATGACAGGAGGAGGAAGTTCAAAGGTAAAATGAGCAGGGTTCACATACAGTGCGAGCGAGTAAATGGCCGCTCCCTTTAGCGTCTTGCTGTTTGTTTTACAGAAGTTGACGGGGACTGTCAGCGCTACTCAGCTTTTAATCACATGCCTTTCTCAGAGCCGCTGGAATCAATGTAATGGTCTGAGTCCCAGGCAGAGAGCTAAAGAACATGTGATGTCATCAAGAGGCTAGGGTCAAAACTGGAAAGTTTGTGAGATAGAAATAGAAAAATGAAATCGCCAACTGGGGGAGGGGCTATATAAGGATTTTGTGTTCAGAGTGATGCCGTTTAGTCTCCCACTTTTTTTAGGACAAGCGTTAATATTCACAAGCAAGTTTTTTACTGACGTGTTTTATATGTTTATCAGTCTATATTAATAGTTTTCAACATAACCAGGTGGTAGGTGTTAATTAGCGAGATACCTGCTATAATTCGCACACTGGTTGTACTATCACTGAAATATAAGTCTAGAGGTACCTCAAATAAAATAGTTATTGTATTAACTTGTACAGCCTATTAAGTGTATTCAAGCAGTAGAAAACCAATCCATAACCACAAATACAGTAGACCAGCTCACATGTTAACTACGGCTCCTACAGACATCACTCTGGAAGGAAAGTTTCTTTTTTTGCGTGATTATTTTTTGTTTATTCTTTAGTCAGTATTAAATCAGTATTTTGATAACAGCGAATCAAATGAGTGGGTTTCGTGAGAAAGAAGTTATGCATAGGGTCTTTACGTGTTTAAATTAGTTTGGCATCTAACAGGAGTAATGATACTGTTATGTTTGCTTTTATGTTTAAGGTACATCCCAACATTGAGTGATGTGGAAATGTACAAATCACACAAAGGACCTGTGGCAGAGCTCCATATTGTGGACCAGTACATGATGGAGGTACATTTTTCATTTCCCATATTAACTAGAACTATATGATTACCAGAATTAAAATTAAAATTTCCTTTGGATTGGATTTGTGATACCATGAACCATGCAGGCTCTTTCAGAAGGGCTTGTTGAGGAGACATTCACCTGCCTCCTCATTCACACACTGTGGGTGCCAAGCTCTTACCATTCCTCTGGTTATCACCTTCCAGCATGCCTACCCGTCATCTGACTCATGTGTAGCTGGCTGAAATCTGCAGGAGGGGTAACGGATGAACAGCAGGATCAGCCCACAGTGCCTTTCAGGAATATTTGACACCAGTTATAAGGGATTTCATGTTAGAGACAGGGCGGCTTCGCCTATTGAAGCTTCATTTACTTCTGGAGGCACGAGCCTTCTCTGCTAGACTGCTGTCAGCCTGAATGCCACTACAAATACAACGTACTTAGTCGTGTTTACTGCTGCTAACTAAAGCAGGAATTAAAATATTGCACTTAATAGCAACTGAAATCATTTGAAACTCTCAAGATGAGAGGGGATTGTTCACTCCTTTGAGTTTCTTTTTCAAATTCGAATGTTCAGCAATTTTCAGTAATTTCACCCATTTAATAACACCCATTTCATTATTAAAGAAAGGGCTCACACATTCTTTCTAAATCATCACAGTTCCACAATTGTCAGCATCATTATGACATTGAGAGACAAAATAATGACTTTTCATCTAGTGTTAGCAACACTGTGCCAATGCACAGCCTCACAGAGCTGCTAGCATGGCTGCAGACTCTTAAGTCTTCTTTTAGACCCTAGAAAATTGTCTGATTTTCAGTCTAACAGTTCTGAATAGTCACTTTCCTCTCAGGATGTGTACAGAGAATACAAAACTGACATCTGGAAACAAATGTTCTCCCAATAAAGAAAACTAAAAGCATATTAGTGTGGAAGCACTAAGATAAATCAAACCCTAATAATGCTCTGCAGAGGGAGAGTGTTGCGCCATACGGTGTGTGAGGTTGTTGTATGTTCTTAAATCCCATCATGGTTTCTTCGGGAACTTAAATCCTGTGCTGAGTATATATTTTTAAAATGTTAAATTTGGTGAACATGGGAGATCCTGATTACGGATCAGAGTTATAGTCAGCAACATTCCTGGTAATGCAGCTTGAAACTCAAAAAACATTCTTCGCCCCGGAGTTAGGATCTAAATTGATACCTTGGCATGGAATCGGCGTGATCTGTTAACATTGCATTAGAAATTAAAATGTGTCGGAAAATGTGTCAAGATGAGAAACCCAGTGCTCGAGTACGTGGAGAATGACATATTTTTAGAAATAGCCAAATGATAACATGCTTTCGATTCCGAAACACTAATCCTAATACCTCTCCGTCAGACCAAGTGCCCTTTGGCTTTTGGGAGATGGTTCCTGAGCATGAGCGAGACGGTCTGACAATGTGGAATGATTTATTAGAGGTTAGCACCGACTCAAAAGGTCGACTAGGCAGCTCAGCCAATCGTTTCAAGGTGTCAAGCCTTCAGTTTCTCTGTTAAATCAGCCTGTCGACAGGCCCGCAGCACTCCACTTTTGCCTGAGGTAATAACGCCAAAGACTGTGTGAGTACAAGCTGCAGCGGTCCCAACAACTTCATCTCCCCGCGGCGCTGCTTTTTAGATAATTCGTAATAATCACCTGGTCGTGTGATAATGCGGGGAATTGCACTCTGTTCTGAAAACTCACAGCTCATTACAGTCTCCTCTTCTCTCTGGTACAGATGTGCAACATCCCCTGTCTGAGCACACAGCTTGACCTGCTGCTGACGCTGAGAGAGCTTCCGATCAGCATGACCGACCTGCAGCCTGTGAGTCTACAACATCACCTATGAAGCCAATTCAAAGGTCGAATCAGAAGTTGAGCTGTTTTATAGTCTGTTGCATTCCCACAAGATGAAAAGGGCTAAAACCAAATTTATTCCGTAATGCAAATAATGTTCAGATACATCGTGGCTTTAGACACAAATGAAAAGCACATTGGGGCGACAAACTGACATTAATACATAAAAGCTTTATTTTCCTCCAATGTTATGTTTGAAGTAGTTTCTGTTCTATTTGCTGGATAGGTAGTCTTGAAAACAGAAAGGCATGAGAGGCACTTTAAGACACCTCTCTTAATTTGAAGGAGGAGAAAAGATGGATCTTAATCAAATCATGTCCCATTTTTCTGTAGGTGGTGCAAAAAATACAACGTTTTTCATCTTCATCAGAAACCCAATGAAAACCCACTTAGGGGTTCTCACAGGGGAGAGCTGTGGAAAAAATCATGAATTTAACTTAATTCAACAAACTTCTGGACCCTCTTCAAAGACAAGCACTCTGAAATGAATACAGATAAAACGTAATAAAGAAAATACACAAAGGTACTATTTAATTATATATATATTTATTTGCATTAACCCTTACACATTCAGCTAAAAAGTGAGTATCTGGACATTGACATCAGACTAATTGGTAAGCGGATTGTATATTGGCAGCGAGGACTGCTGTGTGCGATACTGCATTTACAAGTATACCTCCCAGCCCCTTGGCTTTTTTAAAATTTATTATGCCTCTGTTTCTTTCTACATCAGTGCTTCAGTCCTAATCTCTTGTCTGCTGACTGAGAACATAAAGAAACAATGGACAAGAATGATGGCACTTTGCAACATTGGCTCTTGCAGTACTTTCTCTTTCTCTAAAACACAGAGCGAAACATATTGAGTGCTGGGAAGATGACTCAACAAAAAAAGATTAGCAATGTCCTTAAATTTCTATTTACTCCCGGCTTTTTTGTTTCTCTTTCCACTGCATTGCATCTGGGATTTATTTACAAAAAGATCATTTTTGATCACACCTTGGTATTTTCGTGCCGGTATCACAAGACAATATGTTCAAGCATGAAGAGGTTAGCGCCCTCTTTGTTGCAGAATACTCTGAATCCCTCGATTCTCTAACATGACAGACTTCTTAAGGCAAAAACATTAAGGAGGATTTACTCGTCACCTTTAAAAATAGAAAATGGAGAAGACGCCACATGGGTGGATGTTTCTCGCCTGTGATGCGCTTGTTGGTGCTTCGTCTCACTGCAAACTTGTCAGGTTGTATTCTGCATTGTGGCCCTGGCTTCTTCTTTAAACTGTTTAAATGTCCAAATAAATAAATATAAATAGGAGAGGCAAAGACACAGAACCAAAGCCAGTGATGCAGTAGACAGGGAGGCAACCCCTGAAGCTGTGATGTAAAGTAGTGAATGGTTAACAGTTTTATCAGTTTGAACTCCTCCTTGTTCTAACTGAAGTCAAAATGAGAAACAAAAGTATCTTTAGCTTATTTAATGTAAAGTATTTCAGAGATAAACGGAGAATGTGGCTGGCATCACGAGAGGGATTTAAATCAAATCCTTCAGATCTGATTGGATCACTAAAGCAGCTCATGGAGCTGTAGTGAGACACTGGGCTGCAGATCGGCCTCCACCTCGCCCCATTATTACCCGGGGAAGCGGGGACGTGCCGGTCTATAACAGAGGTGGGGAAGGTTGACATGCATTTGCCTAACCAGCCAGTTGGTTTTCATCCTTCAAGTCCTTTCTCTTGACTGGAAAATATTTTTTTTTTAAACTTTTGAAAAAGCAGAAATCTAACCTTTGTGTCATGTCATTTTTGAGTGTAAAATCGAGCTCACAAAATAACCAAGGTACCAGTTTGCAAAGAAGTCACAGTGGTTGAAACTGTACTTGAACAAGATAATTTTGTTACAGATACGCTTCAACAGAAGTGTTTTCAACAGCACTTTGGGATTTTACAAACATTTCTGCCAACACATCACTCCTATGATATTGCTCTGCTAGCTAAGACCATGCACGGCTGTGACCCACAAGCGCTACATGATCAAAGTGGTTAGCTAGTTGCCTCAAACCACATTTGATTGGACACATTTTTGTTCAGGCATTTAAGTTCAAGATGAATCATCCAAAATATTAAAACATTTTACAGAGAGAGAAAATTGGAATTTTGATGTAAAACACTCAAATACTATTTGTTTTATATGTAGTTGTCATATACCAAGAGATAAGTGAGGAACTTACACATTGTGTTTTTAAAGTAACCGCCTGCTTAGTGTTTACAAACTGTTCTGTCATAGTTGCACAGTACCTTTAGATTTAATGTCAATACCAAATCAGAAGCAGGTTACATGACGTTGGTCTGAGCCGTTTCATTACAAATTATAATAGTTTGCTGCAGTGGTACAGATGGTTCTCTGCAAAGCCAGTAGATAAATGTAACTGGATATCTGCGTTCTCCTCTGTGTAATTGAGACTGTCCCACTTTCAGGTTCTGGGAAGTTATTCTTAAAACAGGAGCATATGGTGGAAGTGTTGTTCCTGGCTGGTTTATGGACGAGCTGACTCTGTCAAGGACTATGATTCCCAAAGCATCAACTTATTTTTCCTCCAACACATCATTGGCAAAACTTAAAATCCCACTTTCATTTCTCTTTGGTATAATTTCTATCCATATTCAACAGGAGCGGTTCAGCCCTGGTTGCACAGGGAAATTGTGCGATATTCTAGAGGGGTATTTGCACTTGACACAATTGCATACCAAATAGTGATCTTGCCAAACAACAAAGCTCTGATTATTAATTTTATGAGGTCAAATGAGGTGTTGAGATTGCGGTTAATCTTGATAATGTAAAAATACTGAAGCCGTGAGTTATTTTTGCCAGCACTTACAGGCCCAATGAATGAAAGTACCTGTATGCGGTTGGATTGCAGAACAAAATGATTTTGCTCTGTGCCTCTGTGTTTGTCTTTCAGCTGATTAACCAGAAGATCAGAATGTGCACGCAGCTGAACAACTGCAGGTCATTTGTTTCGGTGCTGGAGTACCTCCTCGCTATTGGCAATTACCTCAACGAGAACGCCAGGAAGGGAAAGGCCAAGGGATTCTGCCTCTCCTCCTTAACTAAAGTAGGACTCTACCCCTGTTGCCTGACATTTGGTAGAGTTGCAGCACAAGGCTAATAAGACGACTCATTGATATACACAGCAGGGCTTCTCTGCATCCTTTACCAACTTTCTTTTTTGCTCAAGTTCACTCAGGTCTTTGACACAGTCCTTCTGACAAGTGTGTGTTTGTGTCGCTACCCGGCGTCACAGGATACATTAAACTTTTGCTCATGGCCAAATCTCTTAGAAGTAAACCATCCTTAACGGTGACACAAATGTCTGAGGAAAATATAGACACAATGTAATTTGAAAGGTCCAAGGTAAATCTTTGTTGAAGATACTAAAACACAACGCAATGGAGATGTTCTTTAATGTCAATATAATTATTTCCCTGGCATCAGTAAGGAAAAAGATTTGCAAGAGCACATTAAAGTGTAGATATCTCAGTTCACGTCTTGCTGCCTTTAAACGTCCTTGTGCTGTGTGACAGGGAACTATAGGTTTGTGCAAGCCGTGTCCTTTTTCTCAACTCTGTGTTTTCGCCCTCTCCAGCTTACCCAGCTCCGTGGAAAAGACAGGAAATTCACTTTGCTCGATGCCCTTGTGGAACAGATCATGTTGCATGAACCGAGCCTGGCCACTTTTACCCAGGAGTTGGCAGAATTTGAAACTGTCCCAGGAGGTATTTACTAATCAAGATTTGACTTTTAAAAAAAAGAATCAGTGTTACTTTTCAATGGAGGTCTGTTGAGTGAAATGTGTATTTTCTGTCTATTCCACTGCTTTTGTATCTCTCTTTGTTGGATAGCTTCCATCAAAGGCCTGACCGCAGAAGTAGATGGTGAGTAGATCACATTTTACTACTGTGTCCAAAGACTGTTTCAAATTTGCTGAGATCACTGTAATGCTGACCCTAACTTTTTATGTGGCAAGGCCACATTTACTAGATATTTCTGTTATTGTAGTTTCAATCTACTTTGTTGAAAGACCATGATCTCATTGTCATATATTGAAATATATGGGCACAACACAACATATTGTCTCGAAGATGACTTACAAGCAGTTGCTACAAGCACAAATACGGCATTTCACAGGATCACACAGGAGACAGCATCTGATTTAAAACAGCTATTTGCTTCAGTGGTTAAATATGATGGATGGTAACAAAGGTGTGTGTGTGTTGCTTCAGTCCTGAAGAATGAACTGCAGAAAGTCATTCAGTATAAAAAAATGTACAAGAAGACAAATGCTGGAGTTCATCACCCAAACTTCTCCAAAGACCTGAAGGTGAAGTATTGTTTATTATTTATCAATGCATTCATTTAAAAAAACAAAAAAAGCAATGTGTCTTCTTGGGAAACTAACACAGTATTGATTACATTGCTTCTTGTTTACTATCGGCTTTGTCTTGTCAAATAGTGCTCTTCTTCTCTTCTCTTCTGGCACATTGCTGCCTGTTATTGAGCATCACTCCCACTCTGGATTGGAATCTTTTTTTACATGGCTTTCATAATGCTTAACGTAGAAAAGTTCTACACAAACACAATTATCATTATTACAAAAAAGTATCTCTGCAGGATCTTTATGGGAATGATCCATCTGTGTGTAGCCTAATGTGTCACTAGAAGCCATTCAGTAAACTGCAGCAATCTGTCGCACGCCACATTAGTCCCGCTGTGGGTCGAGCTCGGACAGCTGACGGCGAGGCCGGAGGCATACATATATATATATATATATATATATATATATATATACATACATACATACATACATACATACATACATACTAGGCTGCTCTGTGTGCGGCAGCCAGAGAGAATGGAGAGGTCAGCCCTGCTGGCGCAGCCTCGGGCCTCGCTGTCAGTTGTCCAGGCTGAACCCGCGGCGAGACTAAGGTGGCGTGCAGTAGTCTAACGCGCTGCCGCCGTTAGCTCACTGGATCTTGATATGGGCAACGGGCCGCTACACAGATCCTTTAGGGATGCTACAACCAGCTAATTGTTGCATTGGCTGATGCAAGTAACTCGCTCGATCAGAAAGGAAACATACATTATTCAGATATTTTTATAAATAAATAGATTTCTGAAATGATGTGTTCACAATTTGCATGGTTTACTTTATTTTTCAAATATGCTACTATAAGTTATCACGTTACTGCCAGTTTATCACATACAATACAGAGGTGAAGAATTAAAAATGTAATTTGGAAATCAACATTGGACCAAGGCAATGTCACTGGATGTCCTCCCTTGAAGCAGAATTTGGTTTTGGACAATCACAGATTGGCATGAAAATAAAAAAGGCTCCATTAAGTTAACACAAGAGGTCTTACCCTCAGGGAGGACAGTACGAGTACGTCCTCCTCGGTCTTCCACCAATTCTGTCTGTCCTGCAGGTGTTGCTGTTGAAGCATTTTAATCAGATTTTATGTATGTGTATGTGTATATATATATATATATATATATATATATATAGAGAGAGAGAGAGAGAGAGAGAGAGAGAGATTAAATGTAAGCTATGCAGAGTTTGACCCATAACAGCTATAGCAGTAAAATTTGAGCAAAGATTGACTGAGCGAATGAAAAAACTCACCAGGTCTTCATTGTGCTTTTCTTTATACTCCAGGCTTCAATTGAAAAATATAACATGGATCTCTCTGCACTGACGAAGACATGTGAGGAGATGAAGAGACTCTACTCTGTTATACTGGTAATCCATGAGTTATTATTTCAATATCTTTTTTTTTCAGTCTCACAGACAGATAGTTCTCTGTTCCAGTAGTGTCTAGATGGCCCTCTTCAGTTATTTGTCATATTACAGTATCTCCCCACCCACACACTGGGAGAGTGCATCATTTCACAAGGAAGAAGTCTCTGAGGATACTTTATTCTCCAATAGGCGTCCTTAAGGGCTTACACAGGGAAATAATGCATCTGTAGTGACATTTAACAGCAAACATCACTGGGTTGTTGCCTTGAAATACTTTGTATTTACTCCTTTGGATAATTTCTTCATCCTGACCCTTGAATGTGCGATGTCACATCAATGAATGATCTAACAATGTAGCCCATAAGGACTCTGGAACTATGGAAAAGTAGTTCATATTTGTAATAATCATTTTGCAACTATTGAGATCTCATTTTAAATATTTGTAATATTTTGCGATTCATTCATTCATACTTGCACTATTATTTGAGTGCTCTTTGGGTTTGACTGGACTCTGAGACCAAACATTAGTATATTCTTAAATTTGTCTGAGAAGTTGACTTGCCTTTAAGCATTTGTGTTGACATCAGATCTCTCATATAGAAAATTCCTCTGTCACATATATCAGATTTAGTGGAGGTACTGGTCCCTGTGTATTCTTTCATTACATCGTCACCAACTTGGTTAGATTAGGTTCATCGAGCGCAAGCCTACTTTTGACATCTTAACAGGTGCTATGTCTTTTATATATATAAAATAAGTACCCACCAAAAACAATCAATACAAAAGCAATGCCTATCTTCTCTTCTCTCCTTTCCCATATCTCTATGGACAATCCATCATGATAGAGAGTCCAATTACCCTTCCCGCTGTGTTTGAGCACCGAGATATTATAGTGTGTGTTGTGAGTTTTAGGACTGGTAGGGAATTGGGTTATATTAAGCCCACAATTAGATCCCTGTGTACTGAAAACCTTTTTCACAAGTCACACACGAGTAAGCAGAGGGGGAGGGGACTGAACACAGCCAATGCTATGTAGTGAGTGCACAAAATACTGGTGGGGATATCTTTTCCAGACAAAATCTTACAGCCTTGTTTTCACACCCAACATTGTCTCAACCCTTAAGCATCCTTTACAAACTCTCTTTATCTCCATCTCACCTTTGTTACTGGTGAAGATGTTATAAGAGAAATCCACAAGTGGTAGTAATGTAAGGGTTTTTACATGTCTTTGCTTTCAAAGGAAGAGTTGGACAATTCGGTAACAATGTGTATTGGTGAGATTTACAGTAAATATAAAGTTACACCCAGTAGCTGGTTAGCTTAGCTTTTCATAAAGACTGGAAACAGCTAGCATAGGTGACTTCCTGGATCAAATGATTGCCCTGCATGGCAAAGAAAGTACTTTGGGTCCTTGACCTGGCCTGCAGCTGTCTCAAGTTTCCAGTTTTTATATAAATATGAGTGGTTTATTCTCAGCTAGCTCTTGGCAAGAAAGCTAATAGAAGTAAGATTGGAGAAGATTTACACCCACAATCAGGCGGCAACCTCCGGTTCTGTTGAGTGAAGCCATGCGGAACTGTCATTTAAGAATTTTATAATCTACCAACATTATTACCCCACAGACTGGGTTGGTTTAAGCATACTCATACTGTACGTTGTAGCATAAAACACCTTGCAGAGTATAGACTAGACAATCCTCTGAGGAAGGCATCTTCACCCAAGTAAGCGTATTTCCCAAAATGTCAAACTATTCCTTTTATTGAAAGATGCCAAGATAAATCCTTAATATTTCATTATTATTTCTTATTATTCCTAACATAAATCATTCCTCCATGTATTATTGAAAATGGTCCAGTGGCTTAGTGGCTGTGGCCTTTATAAAATGGAACAATTTGACCTTTAAATGTAGTTTCCCCTTCAGGCCATGAGTTGTTTTTATCCATTAGGCAGCAGTGACAAAAAGTACCATCATTGCTGCATGTTTAAACGAAAGTTGGACCGGTGGACATATATTTAACATTGAATATTTTAGATCATTTTTCTTACTGCGAACAATTACGTTTGAAATGTACTTTTTCAAATTTGAGCATATTCCTATTAGTCCATTCTAGTCGTCTTTAAATACCGGAGCAGCACGCCATCAAGCATCACTCTTCCAAGTTTAGACTAAATCAGACCAAACATTTAAAGATGGACAGCCTCATTCTTAGTCCCCAAGCTCACCTGCGCCCATCCTCTCTTCCCCTGATTTTACTGTTACTGTTTTATATTGTGAATGTGAAACCTCCTGCATATACAAGAAACCCCTTTAGGAGCATTGAAGGAAATTATGTGCAAGAGAGCAGCAGGTTGGGAATGAGGTGTGATATTTAGTCACTTGTCATGGGGAGAATTCATAATGATGTCCTTGAATAGCAAACATGCACATTTATTAAAGATAGAAGAAGCTCATGGAAATTCGTGGTGCTTTTTTAGGCCCTTTTTTGTAGTAGATGCAGGATTTTAAAAAGTATTAACAGATAACAGTGTAACATTTCACTTTTTAATTTATTAGGTTTTTTTTTTTTATTGCCAATTGACAAACAAATTACGAGCAACTTGAAAAATGAGACCTTTACTGACTTTCTTAGTTGCCAATAACAATAATAAGACTATGGACTGATTTATATATAAATAGGTTAAATCCAAAGGATGTAACCTTCATTCATCATTAGTTAGGGGTATCACTCCAGAGTTATCAATCAATCAATTAATGAGGTACAATTCCAGTTATTATTTCAGTTCCTTCAACTTGTGCAATGGGGATACACGCTATTTTTTTTATCTTGCAGCTCATCGAGACTTTCCCAATGTTATCCAACGCAATTTCTCAAATTCTTATAGCGAAACCATTTTACGGGGGTTGTGATGCTCAAAACTATTTATCCACCGTTAAACAGGCGGTAGGCGACCACAGAGCCTATGTTGTAAGAACAAGTTTAACTGGAAGACACATGCAGCACTGGAAGCTCTCAGGCACACACAGAAGGCAGATAAGGAGAGAACTGGGGTTGGAAGGCCGGTTGCAATTTTTCTATGCTGCTATCTTGGACAGGCTTCCCTTGAAAAAGAGGTAATTGTATCTCAACGGGACCGACCTGGTTAAATAAAGGCTAATAAAAATAAAAAATCATTATTGATTTAAAAATGTTGTCAACCAGCCCATTGAGGCAGTAGCACGCAAAGTTCCCAGAATGCCATATGGCTAGTACATTATTGCTAGTTAGTAAACTGTAGGCTGTGGTAAGTAAATGTAACTTGCAATTGAGCAGCAGAACCATTGTTAATATGTGCTCTAATGCAGTGCCGTAATGGAAACACATGAGGCCCCCCTGCAGAATAACCCTGAGAGGGCCCCCCCCTCCCCCCCATATGTAAGGGATAATGTATTGTCCGGCGGTCATTATCCAAAGATAAACAAACAGGACTCAAGCTTTTCTTTTGAGGGAAATGTATTCAATCAGAAAAAACAGCTCAAACAGAGAACAAATGTATTCCAACAGAAACAAAACATATGCTAGGGCCTATCAAACAGCTCAAACAGAACATATGTTACAACAACATAACAAATATGCCTACATATAGTCGATACACCGGTAGGCTACTTTCTACAGGTTTGCATTTGAATACACATGTGCGCGTCTTTTAGCAAATCTGTGTGCAAAGTCTTTAACCACGCTCTTTACATCTAAACTGCGCGCACGTTTATTCTCTATGCTAAGGATGGCCAGACCTGACAGCCTCTCTTGTGACATGGAGCTTCTGAGATATGTTTTGATCAGTTTTAGCTTGGAAAATGACCTTTCTTACTTAACGGTTACTTTTATTATTTTGTACAGAGCCGTTGTCTTCTCAAAAGGGTTGCAGTGTTGTACAACGTGAAATGAAGTTAAACAACGATGTGGTTGTGGAGATAATTAAGGAAACGTGTCCGATAATGGGCGCAGGGTGTATAGTGAGAGCATAGGTTTAATAAGGTTAATGCATTTTCAAGCACAACACATAGACAGAGCAGTACAGCTGTCAAAGTATAACGTTAGCTACGTGGTAATGTTAGCTATAGCAAACAGTACAATACCCGTCTCTTCTGGCAGATGAGTGCATCCTTCACCAGCTGGTCGAAAAAGACTTGTAATTTTGGGAAGTTTGGCATTTAATTCAGAAATGTTCTGTTTTGATTGCCGCTTTTGGGCACCACTTTTAAATGTGGGTTTCATTTTTCCTCAAGAGAAATTTCCTCGTAGTTCTCCCAGAATACACCGCGGCCCAACAATAACACCAGTCCGCGTAGCAGGAGGTCCTAGTGGTTGCCTGTTACGATTGCCTTTACAACTATTATTTAAAACTTATAAAGCCAGTTTAAAATACTTTTTTTTATTGCGTAGCTTTATATGAGAGAGACAACTTTGAGGGATATCTTAATATTATTACATAATGTAATATTATTTATTTATTACATTATTCGGCCCAGATTCGGCAGCCGATAAACCGGTTGCCATGTCTCAGACAGAATCTGCCCATGTCCGTAACAGCTACACCTGGGCCAGACATGGCAACAGTGAAATGTGCCAAAGGTGGCTCACATTTGGCCGCATCGAGCCGGAACACAGCCGAGTCAGCCGACACTTAGCCGCAATACGGCCGAGTGCGCTGGCTAGTGTTGGATTAAAAAAAAAAATTGCCATGCGAGGCCCCCTGTCACTGCGAGGACCCCCCGCAGTGCGGGGGGTGCGGGGGTGATCTCTACGGGCCTGCTCTAATGGTTATATGGGGTTAGGAAAGGGTTTATGGTAAGGATGGCTGCCCAAAAAATTGAAAAGAATCACACAAAAATAGCGAAAATGGCAACCCTAACATAATAAAAAGTAAAGAATAGCTTGAGCCTTGGCTATAACCTGCAGTCAACAGCATGCAATGAGCCAATTAGTACACTTAACCACTGTGACCCTTTCTGATAAAGTTTGACTTGAGAATTACGAACACCTTTCTTTGCCAGCGACCTTAAACCACCTAAGGGTAAGTATTAATTCAGCAGTGCAGGTCTACCTTGTTGTATAAGTGCACTCAAGGAATGGATTGCATGCTGAGGAAGTATATGAGGTGATTATATCAAAAGACCATTGTGTGAAGAATTTGCATGAACCAGACACCAGTTAAATTATGAAAGGAATTTTAATATATGTAGTATGTGAAATATTTTTCATTAAGATCAAAAGGTCTCAGAATGTGTAGTTGCTGTCGACAACATTTTTTAATTTCTAAGTGACTAATCTTCTTTTCTTCCTGTCAAGGTTAAATTCGGTGAACCGGCGGATCAAGACTCTCAGGAGCTCTTTGGGTCGATCTGTCATTTTGTCCACGAATTCAAGGGGGTCCATGCGGAGATTCTATGAGTTATAGAACAACTGTATATAGTACATATTAGAAAACCACTAAGAGAGCAGCGATGCTTATTAAACAAACCAAACAGGCCTTATTGTCTTAGTCTCAGATCAGAAACAGAAAGACACAAAAACATGGCATACAACTTTTAATGCAGTATTTAATATTGGTAATATAACAAAAGTGAAATGATGCATAGGTGTATAATTGTCATAGCTATTTGTATTTTGTGTACAGATATCTTATTTTACAATACGTTTTGGATGTTATTCGATGTATAGAAGTGCAGTATGAAGTGTACAGCTTATGCACCTGGGAAATAGGATGTCTGTGTAAATCAATTTTGTGAATAGATCTCATCATTCATGTCAGAAGTCGGTTTGATTTGGATGAACTTCATTATTACATTACATTTATTTTGAGACTAATCAGTAATGCAGGATTTGCAACTTCTGGGTTGCAAGAAACACTTGAATGTTGAAGTGTGCCGCTGATACACACAGCTGTTTGTTGGCAGAGAAACAACAACAAAACATAATTTTGGAGGCCAGCTGAGGCTGGTGTACTTTGGGTATATGATTATTTTGAAAATTCAATTGTGTTGTGGTCGGTGACGTTTCCCATCCCTGCAATCCTGAAGAGCTCCGAGGCCGCCTCTGATTGAGGAACACGTACCACTGGACCATGAAGAGAAACACAACATTCCTCTAAAGACATAAGGATATTTTCAGCACTGGCTAGAACCAGGCGGCAACCTCCGGTTCCGTTGAGTGAAGCCATGCGGAAATGTCTTAACACTTGCATTCTCTCTACTGACCAGCAGGGGGCGACTCCTCTGGTTGCAAAAAGAAGTCTGATCGTATGGAAGTCGATAAGAAAATTACTTTACTTCTCACTTGATTTATTCCCTCGGTAAACATTGTAAACATGAGTGTGTGGCCTCGATCGATAGTTTCAAGTCTTCTTCAATACATGATTCATTTAGTAACTTATGGTCCCATTTAGAGTAAAATAGACCATAAAGCGCAGTAGGCACTGCAGTCCACAAACCAATGGGTGACGTCACGATGACTACGTCCACTTCTTAGGCTTAGTTTATCGCTGTAGTGAAGTAATCGTGGCCGTGGGTTGCTGCGCTTGCTTGTGCACCTCTGAATTCTTGTAACTTGACAAGCAAGTCACAAAAAAGTGAATTGATAAAAGCACTATTTAGATTTCAGGATTATGCACAGAAGGCAAATTCGCATTTAAATGCTTTGGAAACAGTCTTAACAATTCTCATTTGAGTATATATTTTGCAGCCAAATCAAATTGTTTACAGGATATGAAACCTTTGTTTTCTTATAATGCATGTAATACTTGACTTCTTTCTTTACAGGGCTTGTACAAAAGCAATAACTGCAATCCCTCATCTGCGTTGTGTAGGTTAGTTTATGGCCTAGCCGGTTCCCCTTACAGTCTATGGGCATGTCTATGGTCTACTTTGTCTTGTTGTTCGTCACAATACATTTTGTTTGTTTTGGAGCATAGCTACGGCGCCCAGCGAGAGTATAAACAAAGCTTTACAGTCTATGTTTAGAACTGATTTAAGTGTTATCCAGGTTTGTGTGTGACATTTTAATCAGTTGTCGGCAGACTTACTGTTTGTAGTTAGAACTGTGAACCGTGAGGGTGTAAAGAATCAGACCCCTTAGAGGGCAAAAAAAGTTGCAGATTTTCGTGTAAAAGGAAAATCCACTGATTATTATTAATAGGTTGCATCAGCAGAAAACATGGATTCATTAGTTGGAAACATATTTCCATTAAAACACAAGATTTTATCACATTATTTTTTAAATTTCCAATTTGTCAGAATTGTAGCTAGATGGATCATTAAGGCAGTTTTTTGTACCGCTTTTCGAAATTAAAAAGAAATAAGTGACCTCACATTAAACATGCCCAGACAATCTACTCTAAAAGTCACTTTAAATTATACGGGTTTCCATTTTCCCAGTTACTTTGGAATTAGTTTTACTTTTAAAGACACATAAATATCACAGTTATGCATTGTGTTCCCTTTTCACAATCTGTACTGCTGCACTTTTCTTTTAGCATGAAATACTTTCTGATCATGAGGATTACACTTCAGTTTCTTCGGGCTCTGCTGTACTTCAAGTCATCCCTGGGGATTTAGTTATGCCTAAAAAAGTAATCCTTTTGATTTGACTGTTTCCTCATTTAAGTGTTCCTGAATGTCAGCATGGTTTTATTCGTAAAGCAACGAGAACTTTTCAAATCCTGTTTTTGATGTACATTTCTCTTGAGCTGTAATAAAAAAAAAAAATGTATTGGATTTAGCTTTACAATCCAAAGATTCAACCATTCACATTTCCTCCTTCAACCCTAACATTTTTTTAATGCATTCTGGATTTAAATTGCTGGTCTTTGAGCAAGGCACTCATCACTTACATGCTTCAGTCGAAAAAGTGAATTAGCCAACAGACAGGGCTTTCACAAGGATATAGAATAACTAGCTAGAGGGGGAAGGTAGCCGGGTACCGGGGGCCTAATGTCAGGTTAGGTTTCTTCCTGGGATACAGGCTCCATGTGCGGCAGCCTACACATGAATGTGTGGTGGAAAAGAAGATTTGCTTAATGTTTATGTGCTTAATATTATATTCATTAGTCCATAATTCCTTGTGGTGCAGACTCTACCACACAAAACAACATTCTAGCAGAGAGAGGGAGAGAGAAGCAGAGTGAGATAGAGAGAGACAGATAGAGACAGAAAGAGTGAGAGAGAGAGAGAGAGAGAGCGAGAGAACACGGATAAGACCCGAGACAAAACAAATCTTTGATCATGAAAACCTGATGTTACTGACCAATTCCAATGTATTTTTAGTGAAGCAGCTGCACTGCAGAAGTGTCTCTGGTCACATCTCTCGTCCAGGCACTGCCTCTCGTCCTCTCATTGTATTATCCAATCTCAGATTTGGAGCTATATCCAGTAACTACTACTTTATTTTGTCGTAGTCGCTCAAATTACATTTAAGGGATATATTTTGTGCATTTAGGAAACACTTTTTAATCAAGACCATTTTTTAAAATATATATCGTAATGTAGCCAGCTGGACATAAAATGTGTAGTCCGCTTATGGAAAGCTCCATAAGCTGAAGCAACAACCTGTTAGTGTGAAGGTGTTATTATCAGTCTCCCTACTGGGAGAACACACTTTTCCAACATGTTTGCAGCAGAAAAAAAAAGTTTCACAGCATCTGCAGTATGGACTGGTAGAATTACTTATACACTCGCCTGTACAGTTCTGAAACGCCTCGCCTCCTTTGTGTTTTCTGTGTGGGAAAGCTCTGGTAGTTTCATCTGCCTTTGTTTTTATCACAAGCCAACTTCCCCAACCTGCCTCCTGGTTTATCTACTGGACCAACATGAGAGTTTTAGTCAGAGGCTCACATTTACTTCTTTAACTTCTGTGAATACCAAGCAACATTGAACAAATCGACTTTAAGAGAAGGCATAAACATACGTAAATCTGCACGTGGTTCCATGTGGGACTGCATTTCTATTTTGGGAAAGTTTGTTCAGAGTGTACTGTCTGCTTAATTGGCAGCTATGGGAATAAAACAAATTCATATATGCACTTTGCAACCGCATCAATGCATCTGCCTATGTAGTCAAAATGTTTATTTGAACAATGGATCCGGTGACTACTGGAGTATTATCTGCAGTTCACCTCAGCTCCACAGAGGGTTTTAGCATCTTTTAGCTCATTGTCTTGTTTTAACGGTCCACAGCTTTACTGGTTTCCTTGTCACCTTGTTTTCAGCAACAACAAAATAAAACCCTGTACACTACCTGCTCAGCATCAACAACAGAATACCTAAGTAATTATTTGGTGAACATTGTGGTGCATTTAGCAGTTAAAAGCTAGAAATGCACTGATCAATACTGAATGATTTTCAGCCGTCAATCTCATATTTTCCGATTTTTTTTGTGGGTCACATCACAGGGCAACAAGGCAACACACATAAATACATTTTCTTTTGACCTAGAGGCCAAGATATCGAGCTAGATATAGTCTTAAGTTGTTGATTCTCAGAAAACCAAATGGCAAAATATCCCTATGAAGAATAGCGGCCGCCTCTGCCAGTGTCTCTCTGATTATGTCTGGCCTATTGCCCATTGTATTACTTTAAAAAGTGGCACATGCTCTACTTTGGATTTATGTTCAATTAGTGTAAAAATATATACAAGACATTTCGTAAAATGAGTCTGCGCCTTTTTTTGCAGATTACCAAAGCAGCTCATTATGTGCGACAGGGCTGTATAATATCGCCAGCGTGTTATATGCAGAGTACACACTCCTGCTTTTGACCACCAATTAAATTCCGGAGAGACTTTCTTTTTTTTTTTTTTTTATCACGCCACAGCGGGTGGTCTGAATTTTATTTGTCCCTTTCAGAAGATAAAATGTCCCTCAAGAGTTCATTAGTTTAAAAGAAAATAATTTCTAAAGGGGGGAAGGTAAAATATGACTGTGATTTGCGCTATTTAATGAGTCATGTAAGCATGTTAATGTGGATGCTGTTTCAATGAGAGTCACACACACACACAAAAACTGCTCAAGGATTTTTTTGCCTTAACCGGTTTTCTAATCATTGAACTCATCCTGATACTGGGACACATGAATGCTTGAGATAATCTTGTGTGTTGATCACGTTGATGACATTTTTAGTACGAAGTACACAGTCGTCACCCCCACTAAAGACATCAAGGCTATGACCAGTGGCGGATTTAGCAAATTGGGGGCCCAAGGCGAAGGTATGTATGGGGTCCCCCCATCCGATCTTTAAAAGAGAACGAAAAAAGATTTAACCGACTGAATGGTGGATAGGCAGGTAAAGCTAATCTACAGGGAAGTAAAGGTTGGAGAGGAGAAAAAAAAAACCTTCCCCTTTAAACCCTGCATACACTTCTTTACTCCAAAATGAAGATGAAAAGCAGAGAACCATTTTCTCACAGGTCTTCACACCAACATGATGCACAGATGTAGGAGCTGTACCTGTAAAATAATAATGATAGTAATAATAAAAAACATTCTCACCAACTAACAAGATGGTCTATGAACAAAATTAGCTTATTTCTTCTATCATGAAGTGAGAGGATAACAAAAAACAACAGCAGTCCATCATTGGGATTAAGAAATATGATTTTTTGTATTGTTAAATGATTACCTTCTCTCTTTTGTGTCTGTCCCTTCCTTTCTCTCCCTCATGTTTCTCTTCCTCTCCTCCTTTTTCTGTTCTTCTCCTGTTCTTTATGACTGTGTTAGTGCTGAGTGTTCCATCTGCTTTTGTCTCTGTCCCTTACTCTCTTTCTCCCTCTCTTCCTCCTCATGCATTTGTGTTGTCTTTCTCATCATGTTCATACCAATCTTACTCTAGTTCTGCTATTAGCCCTGTGCTAGGGCTATTAGCCCTGTGCTAGGGCTATTAGCCCTGTGCTAGGGCTATTAGCAGAACTAGGCAGTTGACTCACCAAAGCCCCATCATCGACATCATCGTTGTCAACGTCGTCAATAACACTGTGGGTGACGGTGGGCGGTCCTCTTCATCGTCTTGGGTAACGTCGTTATCCTCACCTAGCGCCACTTCACAGATAGCTGCTGCTGTAGCGGCATGTTCAACGCGTTGGACGTTCCTGCCTGTATCCCCAGTAGCCGTAAAAAGTGTGTCATCTTTGGCAGCGTTTCTAAATATTTATCGGCGTCTTTTCTTTTTTTTCTTTTAATTGAGCCGCTTGGATAACTTTGTTTCATTTTTGCTTTTATTCTTGTCTTGCTTCTGAATCGTCCTCCTGTCACTGTGTTTATCTTTCGCGCCGTGCACCGTTACGGACTAGTCCATTTAATTGTGAAAGTAGGGGGTGTAGGGACACGACAGATAACCATGAACTGGACATTTTAACTACTACTTCAACGTTTCAACGTATTTCTTAAGAATATTAATACAATTGACCATGCTTTTGAAGCGTTCATGATGATAAGGGGCTTTTTCTTTTCTTTCTTTCTTTTTCTTTTTGAGGTTGGTTGGGGGCCCCCCTACTACGACCACTGGTAGGGGGCCACAAGCAGCCGCCTACCTATGCCTCTATGTTAAGACCGCCTATGGCTATGACCAACGGATTTTTACAACATTTTTCACTTCAAAAAAAAAAAAAGACTGCTGTGATATTACCGAAATATCACTTTAGCTTTTCCACACCATTTAAACCCTAAAATATTACTTTTATATTGTACAACAGGACAGTTTGGCGCAGCGTTTAATAAAAAGTCAAGTTAGAGCCCTGAAAGTCATATCCAACATTTATCCCTGTCAGAAAATGTGCCCAAATATCTATGTGATCATTTGTGTCTGACATATCCTCACAGATTTTAAATATATATTCAAACATTATTGTTGTGGCTTTAGAAACAGCATTTAGTTTACAAATAAAAATATATCCTATATATATAATTTTCTGATTGAATTATTTTTTAAATAACTTTTTTTCCCTGTGTAAAATGTTCAAGGAAGTGTTTCTTGGCACGTTAAGCTACCGCCTCTCGCCTCTGAAAACTCCCCATTGCCATGGAAACATATTGACATGCACAACATTAGACGCTCAGAGCTGGGCGATGACACAAATCCCACAAAATGTCAGCTATTCAGGTCGGGGTGGCGATTGTCATCCATTTCCAGATGAATAGATGTCCAAAACAACATTGTGTCTGATGATCGAAGCTGGAGTTGTTCAGTTGTATTCAAGGATCTAAAAACATCCAATCCAAAAAGCAAATATATATTCCAATATGTTGTAACTTCATGCAAACCACCACCTGACATATGTTGATGTCGAGCCAACTGTTTGTAATTTGTGATATTGGCCTACACAAAATAAATTGAATTGAACTGTACGCTCTAACATGTTCAAGTTCAATGTGTGAAACACTCATCACACTGCAGCTTGTGTGCAGGCATAGGCAGTTTTTTCTGTTTGTGTTCAAATCCCTTTCAGTGGACTGTTTAAAATTCAACCATGTTATCACTTTCAACAGTGTAGCCTAATGATTTGTTGTTCAGCCACAAAGATCAAAAAGCTGCATTCATAAGCATAGATTTAATGAGAAAGCAAATTAAACCAAAAGTGCTTTTCAGGATTCAAGCTTATTTCAGTTTAATAGCACAAAGTACACCTTACGAAGCCACTAATTACAACGTTTCTGCGTTATATCTATCTATTCTTTGAGCAGTGCCCTAAGAACATGCCACACTACATTTCACTGCACATGTTTGTGTGACACATAAACCTTTGGATGTTTTGTCTTTAGTGAGCAGATACAAAGACATTATTATGTGTTCATTCATGTATTTGTCAACAAGTGTAACTCTTTGAATGAGTTGTGAATATTTATTCATCTAATAATTTAGTTTTGACAACAGCTGAGGAAATTCCATCTGCCGATGAAGGCCACACAATGCAGCTGATAAGTTCTGTGAGGAAGAGGACCTTGGGTGGCGATTTATATTTTATTTATATTTTCACAAGGTCATGAATTAGCCTTCAAGCTCCACATGTCTTTGTGACAACATTAGACACCTCTGTGAATGGTATATAAATGTGTATTAACAGTTCAGAAATGGTTTTAATATTTGTAACATGTGTGCAATCATATCCATTATGTTTAAGTTGTATTCTGTTTTCAGGCATTCATATTCCAGTTATGGATGCTTTATAGGAGGAGTTATTGATGTCATGTATGTGTATTAAATTAAATTGAATTTATATATGTAGTTGTGTTGAGTTTAAAGTCGTCCTTGATCTCCAGAGTAAATCCCTTGAAAGAGCTGCTAAGCTAAATATACATGCATCATTAATTTATTGTTGGAAGCTTTCATCTTTATATTTATGCTTTAGACTTTTTACATGTTTGCACATTTAGCTGCTCTGACTAAAATGCTTTAACTTAGTAATTCATTCAAATTATTTGAAACAGTCCTGATCGAGGCGGATGCTATTAATATGCAGGTGTCTTTAACAAACAATATAATTTACACCCAGGCAGAATAGCATGGTGTCCATAGCCAACACGGCTAATTGCACCTGACCCCGCAGATACTGTATTTGTATGTTAGGCCATGTATATTTTTTCTAAACCTAATCAGGTAGTTTTGTTGCCTAAATATAACCAAACTCTGACTGAACCTTTCGGCTCGCTATCTATTGCTAAATGAAGTTGCATAGTAGCTGCGGTGTGACAATTCTCATCCTCAATTAAACACTTGCACATCTGCTAAACTATCTACAACTATAATATTAAATTATAGTTCTGTCTCGGACACAATAATGTACAGACCCAAGAAATAGTCACATGCAAATTTGCTGATATCACTTCACAACTATATTGTATCAAAGTCGATGTGTAAACTGCTGTGGGTGCCAAATGATGTAACTCTTTGAAGGTCAGTTGTTAATGATCTTTTGTTTTATTGGGAGCTGGAAGTGACACAAGCACAGAGGATGTTCTCAAATATGATATATTATCTGATGACACTTTGGAGGACTTGATGAGCAGCGTGATGCTGAGTGATGAAACAACCAAGACCCAAATGACCAATGATGTTCACTGACTTCTGTGCAACACACTCTGATGGTGGAGCTTTACATTTCTCCTGAAAGATTGCCAGCACCTGTGCAATGCGATTATGAGTCACTACAGTGACACCCAGCACAGCCAGAGGACTGGGAGGTCTGGGAACTAGAAAAAACGAAAATATGTCTCAGTTCTATACTTCTAGATGATGAGAAATTATATTTGACGGATTTGTTCCTGGTTTAGAGAAAGTTAGAGCTGACCTTGTGTTTCTTCCCAGCTTTATTAACACGGGCACTTATTTGATGTAAAGCTACATGAGGTGGAAGCTATTTTATGGACAATTACAGAATGATAAGCTTTTAACAAATTACGCAGGCACAGTTAATTACAACTTCTAGCACATGTGCGTGCGTAAAGTGGATGGCTGAGCGCGCACATCATTGCGGGGAACCGCTGTTGTCAGGCGCGTTAGTCGGAGTGGGAGTGAGGGCAATGGACGATCTATCGAGAGATTCGCCTCTCACACCGGAGCAGCCCTCTCTGAAACACATACTTGTGGCTTCAAGTACCTGAAAATGAGAGGCAGACACAACAATCGGTGATATCTGTGTTTTCCGGTTGTTTCGTTTAGAGATCTTTTTTTTTTTTTGTCGTTGATATCTCACTTGGATATGGCACATCTGGATCTAATAAGATAATTTCACAGCGTCAGACGCGTCTGCGTCGAGGGGAGACCAGTGGAGGGACTCGGAAACTTGTGTGGTGCAGGAGACGGTCTGTCTTTTCGAATCGGCACTGCCACAGCGGAGAGAGAGAGAGAGAAAGAGAGAGAGAGAGGGAACCATGGCGAACCCCCTTATACTGGTGCTCAGCTGGACTGTGATCTCTGGGGTGGCGAGGGCTCAGAATGACACGGAGCCCATTGTCCTGGAGGGGAAATGTCTCGTGGTCTGCGACTCGAACCCGACCACGGACTGGAAGGCTTCGTCCTCTCCTCTTGGCATCTCAGTGCGCGCCGCCAACTCCAAGGTGGCTTTCTCTGCAGTCCGGAGCAACAACCACGAACCGTCGGAGATGAGCAACAAAACGAGAATAATCTACTTCGACCAGGTTAAGACGATTTTTTATGAACAATATTGTCCAAACAAAAAGTGCTTAACTTAGAAATGTATCCTTCTCATGATTTATGTCAAAACCTGGTCTAATGTAGTCCTTTGTTTTTTTGTGGTACACCTTCATTCTTTTAGCTCAGTGTTGACTTGTTTTGCAGAACATTAAAGTTGAATTGCAGTTAAGTGTGCAGCTGCACCCCTGAGGTTAGTTTGAGGCTAGTTGCAGTTGGCAGGTGGATCCCGTACAAGTGCACATCACACGCAGGCGGGTTTGAAAGTAACTGGATCATGTTTGAGAGCGCATCCCGCAGAGCATCAGTTTGCCTCAAACTACCCCGTCACGCGCGCACGCGCGCACACCCTCACCTACTCCCCCCTCCCCCCCCAAAAAAATAAAATAAAATGAAGCAACGAGATTAGTCATCCAGCGGTGGGTAGAGTAACACTATCACTCAATCTTCTGGCCTCTCATTTGAATTATATAACATTATGGTTCGCTGTCAACACACTGCAAGTGATCTGATTGGTGTGAATCATGTGCATGCTGTTGCTATGAAAGCAACACTTGTCAAAGGTCGTGGCTGAAGTTGCAGTGGTGTGTCTTTTTATTACAGGTGAGCTCCAAGTGTTTGAGACTCTGAAGGTATACAGGAGGAGCTCGTATTGCCTTCATGAATCACGACCCTAAGAAGTTCATTTTAATTTTTCTATAAATACTGCACGTCTAATATGATTGTAGGGTGTTTAAAGCCTATTAAGAAAAATCAGGGTTTTTGCTCCAAATTTCATCAAGCATAATTTTGGGTTTATTGTGTATATTGGAAAGTTCAACGCTGGGTTGATCCAGGAAGGTTGCATTGAATATTGAATATATAGTGTGTTGCATTCAGTTGTGTGTCCGAGCCGGGGCGAGCCTGGAAGCCAATGAATCCTGCGCTGCATTGACATATTTAATCCCAAAGCCCCAAAGTAAACACATTGTTAAAATGCTGCCTATATAAACACCGTTGTCACAATGTGTTTTTTCTTCCTCTCTCATAGGTTCTTGTGAACATAGGGAACTACTTCACATTTGAATCAGTATTCTTGTCCCCAAGAAAAGGAATCTACAGTTTTAACTTCCACGTCATTAAAGTGTACCAGAGCCAAACCATACAGGTATTGTTTTTGTTTACTTCACAGAGCTGTGCAAATGATTTGGTTGTACACATGCCTTAGTATTGAAGCAATAGGTCTTCCTTAGGAACAGTATGGACACAATTGGTGTGGGGAGGGGGTTAAACCAGATGTTTTACATAACAAAATGAAAATAAAGACCTCCCCACAGAGTTTTTACTACCTCTTCCCCAATACCTCAAAGCAATATAACAGTATTGATCTCATTCAACTTTAAAACTAATAGAGGCAAAGCATAAATAATCTAACCTCAACATTCACTTTTAATATTAAAGTGTGTTGTGGGATATTGATTTTCATTATTTTTGTATTTGTTTATTATTTATAATGAATCTAAAAGGGGAAATAGAAGTAGTGGCATCGTTTGAGTCACTTCTCTAGTGTGCCAAAGGTGTAGGAGAACTTCGATGGCTGATGCAAAATTATAAAAACACAAATAGCCCTATTTAGAGACACGGTTTGGTTTGTCCATTCCGGGCTACTGTAGAAACATGGCAGCCGGCTATGTGGAAGAGGACCAGCTCAGTATATAGATATAAACGACTAATAAGGAAACAAAAACACAACCATTCTTATTTTCAGGTAAATATACACTCAAGAAAACTAACTTATATTCTATTCTATTTCTAGAATATAAAAATACTACACGCTGTTTTTCTTTATACAAACTTATTGGCTTATTGATGAAAACAATGGCTGTTTGATTTTCTTGACTACTTTTCCTCTGCTTGTATAAGACTAAATTCTTTATCCAAAGACATAAACCCCTCTTAAACCCCTTTTCTTTTGTGTGTTCTCATCAGTAGTTGCATAGTAATTGACACTGTTACGTATAAGATGTAAATTCTACAAAAACATATCTTCAAAACTATTTATTTTCCTTTCCCATTGCTAATTTTTGTTTCTGTTGCCCAGGTGAACTTGATGTTGAATGGGAAACCAGTCATCTCTGCCTTTGCGGGTGACAAAGACGTAACTCGTGAGGCGGCCACCAATGGAGTTCTGCTCTATCTAGAAAAAGAGGACAAAGTCTACTTGAAGCTGGAGAAGGGGAACCTAGTTGGTGGATGGCAATACTCAACTTTTTCTGGCTTTCTTGTGTTTCCTCTGTAAAAAGAAAAGAAAATAATGTCTCGTCACTATATAATCAAAACATGGCTGCTGCGTACATTGGATCTTGCCAAATTGTTGAAAAAGTGCTGGAAATGGATCTGAACACAGAGAGGAAATACGACTTTGGAAATCGTTCACATTCACTGGATGTGCTGAGTCCCCGTCAAGATGAAAGAGACTCGAAATGTTCCCCATTGCTACTGTATGTTCCTGTCACTCAAGCAGCCTGAGAGAGAAACGCTACAACATCCCAAAAGTATTTTTACCATTTTGACTTGTCTGAATATATTTAGCATACAGATTTTTATCATGGCAACTGTTGCATTCGAGTATATCTGCCTTTTGGTTGTAAACTGTAAACGCTTGTGTGACATCACCAAAGTATTCACATTGTAAGTGTTGGGGGCTCATTGTTCTGAGGTAAAGAGGTGCTGATGGTGACGTCACCTTGATGGAACACATTCATTTGAAAAAAAAAAAAAGGGAGGTCAAAGCTTATTGAAAAGTGCATTTAGTGATCATGGATGGATTATTTAATAAGCCTGCTGGCCACAGGGCCCCCCAACCCCTTTGGCCCCTGGGCTTCATCTGTAATGTCACTGAAACACTCCACACTACTTCAAAGCTGCCAAATGACTGAAGAGAGGTGAACATTAACCACAAACACACACAAAATGACTACAAGAAGATACAAAACAACCACAAAGACACACAACAACACAGACGAGCAAAACGACCATAAAGAGGCACCAAGCGACCACAAATTGATACAAAACCCCTACAAAGAGACGCAAAATGACTCCTACGAACAACTGGGCGCTGTGGTCTGCTCTCTCAGTATGGGGGTCTTACTCAGACGCAGAGGGGTCGGGAACCTTTTACATGTCTGTGCCCATTGTGTCATCCATCCAAGATCAGTGTCCAAATGTGACTATATTTCTGATTATTTAGGCTGCTGATATTGATACGTTGCTTTAGATTAATTATAGTGGCCAGTTTACTTTGCCTGTCAACAGTGTCTTGTTTGAAATAACATTAATAAACCTCCAATTTGTTTTGCCAAATCCATTTTGGGGGAAAAGTAATTCTCGCCTGAATTACGTGGCAATGTTATATTCATTAACAGCTGGTGGAGACCCAAACAGAACTAAATTACATTTATGGTAATGTTGCTTTGAATCTGTTGAAATGGGAAACTGCTTCCTAACAAAGTAAGCCAAACCCACTTAAAATGTGATAATACAACATTGTTTACAGTTTGTTTCTGCTGCCCCCAAGTGGCCAAAAAATCCTGTTATTTCAGGTTTAAGGTTAGTTGCCCCTTTCAACATTAAACCACAATCTCTACCCTGATGTTGTTGCAGTACAAGTGGATATTGTCAAGGAAAACATATAGAATAAATTGACAAACATTATGTGACCTATCAGATACATCAATTAAAAAAGGATTTCTCATTATGTTAATAAAAAACACAATTCAGGCAGCATTAAATGTCTCCCTAATTGTATTGCTGTTGAAAATGAATAGTTTATAAATGTAATTTCTACCTGTGCATTTACAATATACCTTGCACAAGTCAGCTTGTGGTTTATGGACCGTAATAAAGTTTAAGGGACATCTTATAACTTTAACTAGTTAACATGCAGATTCAAAAAAAGATAACTGTCACTGTTGGTGAGCATAAACAGCTTCCACTGGGGAGCCTGGGATAAGGGATGAATTAATAAACTCCTTAATTGTTGCTCTTGAGCTCAATGTGCGCTTACAATATGTGAAGACTCTCCCCTTCATGTCTACAGCTGAGTTACTGTCTGCCTTATTGCAATGTGTGCTGCTGGTGCAGCGTGACGCTGCATTGGTAAAATCAACCCAAAAGCTCGCTGAGGCTTTTCTGGAGAGCTTATTGAAATCATTAATTCACCCTGAAACATTAATATGCACACTCATCAGCTAGAACTTCACCGGCTGGTCAAATTTAAGTTGCTACTTCTTGTTTGCTAAAATATTTTTGTCAGTGACTATTAAGTTGCCCTAAGGGAATTTTTTTTGTGGAACCAAGAAACATTTTGATGGTAGTGATTTTTTACTTTTCTGGTGTGAATAAAGAGGCAGAGGTAGGAATGACAACACTTCAGACTTCACTACATCATTGTTCAAGGAAACAGGGCTAAAAAGGCACTCTCTCATATTAATGTTAAATCAACTTGCTTTAAATCATCACACTATATTTATTTTAACTGAAACAATCTATATTTTCTGGATCTACGTCACTTTACGTTTGTGTCATAGCGTTTGGCTCATAAAGACTTTGGAAGCTGGACTGTGCGTCTAAAGTATCTTGAAAAGCGCTATATAAATTAAATGGATTATTATTATTATTATTAAAAGGAAAATAGTGTCAGTAGGTAATAACGTTATAACTTTGTATGTAAATGATGCAAATGTAAATATATGAGTTATATAAAGTTGTGTCATGTTGATTAAATGTTCCAATTAATGTATTAAAGAATTATGGTGATAAATGATGAATAAAAATTATGATTTCTATACAGTGATTTTTGTTTTTGTTTTCATTGGCCTTGCATCCAATAAGCTTTGGCAAGTCTGATAATCAGAGCTCTTGTGGCTGTTATTTGTTATGGACCAACATTAGTTTTTAGGGTAACACCAAGTTGCATTTCATTAATTTAAAGAGACAAAATAAATGAATAGGACAAGAATACACATTAGTAACAACACAATGAACCTTTTGTGTATTCATCTTTTAGATGAATGAACATATTCATCATTTAGAAATGTAAAACTAGTTATTTATTTCTGTAATTTCAATTCAAATGAATAGACACTATAGCTCACTCAGCCTCCATACAGGAGATGACAGTATGTGATCAATAAACCTGATACTAACATACATGTTAAGGTTGGACTAAGTGCAGACTAATTCTCTGATTTATTTTACATCTTAATTTTTAATGATCTACAGTGTGTTGAATGTATATAAACAATTTAATTAGTCATCAAACCATAAGGACTTCTGCAATTTGAATAAGTGTTTGAGATGGAAAAACTCATATTTTCCATGCAGCATCAAAGAGTTGAGACAAAGCCAGTATTGTCACTTCATATTTGCTGCAATAATATATATATATTTTCTCTCTTTCTTCCTCGTTTTATGTTTGTATGATATTTCAGAGTTGAAAAGAAAAATCCATTTCATGCACATGTTGTGGTCAGAGACACTGTACAAAAAACATTTTGGATAGCTTAGTATTCTGAGGTTGCAGCTATATTTACATTTTAACAAACTACCTTCCTGGTACAGTTTAATTTACAACAGGATCATTAAGAAAATATTACTGTCTTAAACCTGTCAGTTGTAAGACATAAAATGTATTGTCGCATTGTGTGAAAAATTAATGTTATTGCACTGCATTGTATTTACTGTGTGAGTACTCAAGCTCAGACTTTATTGAAATATAAACACAATGTGCACTTATGTCCACACACCAGGGATATCTGATTTCGTCATAGCACATTAAATATGAGCCTAAAGTTGATTTTCCTTCGTTGTTTTGGAAGAGAAATGTCATGTATTTTTAATTCACCATTAAATGTTTACAGTTGTATTTTGTGATTCCCAAATGATGTGAACATTACCTTATTGAAATTACGATGATCATTTTCAATGAAAATAATCCAAAGCATATTTTGGGCATTGTTTACACACAAAATACAAATTCCGCCCAAGTTGGATGGGAAGCTTAGAGTAAACGTCTGAACAGATTATGTATAACATAGCTAACTGATGCTTATCCATCAAATTGTATCACCACTATACTTTGGTGTTTAAATTGGATTCGAAATACATACAATACACACACACAGTCTTATGGGTGCAGGACACATCGGGGTCTTAAACATTTTGGATAAAAAAAGAAATGCAATCTGTGTCATTAGTAATTGTTACATGGTGCCATTAATGACAGAAAATATGCTTCTAATGGCCTTTTTCTTTAGAATTAAAGTGGTGTAAATAAATGTGTTAAATCCTGTTCTCTGATGTTTGTGTTGTATCTCTAAAAAGCAATAATACCCTCTGTTAATGAATCTGATCCCCAAATCATTTGCAGGGAGATTATCTGCCACTGCAGCTTGATTTGTTCCCGGGTGTGTTCATGCTGACAGATTGACTGTTTACGAGATAAGAAAGATACCGCGAGAAAGTCATTTTAAGTAAACTGCACATCTCTCGACTTTACATGAATTTCAATAGACAGCGAACAGAAGGTCATCCTGAGAACTTTACACTCTGTGGTTTTATGGTCGTGTAGCTGTGGGGGGAAAAAACCCACGCTGTTGCAGAAAAGAGGATTTTAGTGGCACGAGTTCCTGTCCTCAAAGTTATAAAGGTGGCAGGTGTGTTGTGTTGAATTTCAAACATAAATCTGACCTTTCTAGTGGCATTCCAGAAGACAATATTGAGGTGTGATTGAGTGTATCATCTTTAAACAGTGTAGCACTTTACCCGGATTGTTTCCAGCACTTGGTCTGAGACATGCAGAGCACCGTTCACTTTGATTGCATCCGGAGGGACACATAACCCCTGAACTGAAGCATAACTCAGCATTAATCTAAAGGAAAACATGAGCCTTCTCTAAACAGAAAAATACATGTATTGCAGGTGTGATAAAAGGTGTCAGCAAAAGGACATTAGGGCAAAACAAAAACAAAAAAACACGCGTACAAGCATGTGCTGTATCTTATTTAGCACTTTGTGTGCTTTACATTGAAATCCAAAAGCAAAAACACCAGAACAAAAATGTAAGGAATAGATTGAGCAGTATGATCATCTAACATAAACTTTAAACATTAGCATTGCAGACACTGCATGTGTGTATCTTACTAATTGGGCTGTAAAAAAAACTACTTTGCAATATTAATAATTATCTGGGATATATTTAGAAATAAATACAGGAATATTCTCTTTAACATTGAGTAGGCTATATTTGAAAGTGAAATACATCAATCTGGTGCACAAAAAGCCAAATGGGATTTTTTTCCAGAAGATAATAATAATGACACGTTTTGGTCAGTAAAATAATCTTCACAAAACAAACACTACTTTTATTATTTTGGAAGCGTGAATGCAATTGGCAGAAGTAAGTCACATGGGCGTGAGTGTACACAATGAGGCTGTGAAGTCGGCATTATGACGTTTGTCTAACAAAAAGCCAATTCATAACACAAGGACTTTGAGATGAGGAACCAGAAGTGAGGCTATGGCCTCAACGAGTTTCAGCATGATGTTCATTGTAAATGACGGTCTCATTTAGAGTAAAGTACTGTGATTGACAGATCGCTGCCGCTACCTGAGCTGATTACGGCATCTCTACGTCACTCCACATTCCAAATATGGTAACTTTTATTCATCGGCTGCAAAAAAGTCAAGATGGCGACGGGCAAATCGTCAAAATCGAAGCTTCAAAACGGCAGTCCACAAACCAATGGGTGACGTCACAATACCTCCACTTTTAATATACAGTCTCTGCTCATAAATGTCCCCAGCCCGCATTCACCAATTAGTGTATGATTGGCACAACAATTTGTACGACATTTTGCATGCAATAAGAACACCATGTCGTCTGTCATGACTTTTTGGACATTCATGACGTGAATGTTTTCCTTCTCTTTTTTTTAAAGATGATTTTCCTTCTTTGGAGTAAGGACACGCCTCCATGCAGCTGAAAGATGCTGCATTACAAGAGACAAGCACAACAGAATGGGACAATAGTGGATAATAGCAGTGTTGACCTCACTACCTCTTGTCCTGACCTGTAATGCAACAATGTTTTTGTGAGGATTTTTCAGATTCTATTTTTTGCAGATTAATTTCAACTTGAGCAATAATAATGCACTTAAAAGGACATACAAACAAAACAAATAAGACACATGCAATTGTTTTATGAACAGCTTCTCCTCTTAATTAATAGTATTGAAGAGATAGATTTATATGATGATATAATAATTTGTATGACTTCAAGAGAAATATGTTAATCCAGTCTATAAATGTCTGCACAGTATCTAATCTGTGTGACAGAACATAAAACACACGTGTTCACCTACTTTTCCAATGAAATCTAGAAAAGAAATATTGGCTATTTCAAAGGGGGACTAATGACACATGATTTAAATATGTTCATATCTTAGAAAAATTCAGAAATAAATGGGTTAATACCAGTGCATTATACATTAGCCAGATCAAAGCACGGGCCATTAAATAATAACACGTTTTGGCTCACATGAAAAAATATGCCTGAAAAACTGTATCCCACCTGAGTTGAAACTGAGTTCCAAACAATTCCATGAGCATGAAACAGGGCTGCTGTAAAAAACGGTACTTTCACGCCGTGCACAGAGGCAGAATACGGGAGCTTGGAACAAAATTGTGGATTTGTTGGGTTTAAGGATTGCAAAACCATATTTGCATGCAGTGTTATTCTTCAGAGCACCTCTGCGCTTGCAACAGGCCTCATTCTGATTTATGAATAGTAAATGAAGAGCTCATTTGGTGAGGCTCAGAGGCTGGGGTTAGGGTCAGAGGGGCTTGTTCAAAGTCGCTATATGATGAGATTTCAGTTGGTTCATTACTCACATTGCTGCCTTTGTTATTCAGACAGCTGTCAGTATCCAGAGGGACTGAGTGCAAGGGAACCCAGATATTTTTGCCAAATCATTTCTCAGGAAGAGAAAAGCAAGAATAGAGGAGCTAAATCACAGTATTCCCATTAATTCCAGGTGGAGTTTATAAAAAGGCAGATATCGAGGTACAGTCCTTATGATAGTGTGATTTACCTAGTCAGTGAACACAGAACATGCAGAAAAAGCACCCTCCTAACATCTATTGATCAAAAATCCAATCTTTCAAATAAACACAAAGCCCAGGTTGTGTATAAGGCTGGTTCACTGCGAGGCGTCTGAAATAGAGTGGGAGTAAAGCCACCACAGAAGGCGTTCCCCAAAGAATAAATCAATATTCTTTGTTGTATTATTACTTTTTACACCTGAGAAATAAGCTGATCCTACTGTATAGATAATTCACTGCTCCATGTAGGTTACTTTAAAATGATACTTTAAATATGTTTGGTAACATGATTGCGTCATAGCAGGTCATTTCATACCAAACACACACATTGCGGTTTTCTTCCAATCGACTCTTCCTCGACGTCTTGATGATGCTAACCACAAATGACATGACCAGCTCTCAGGGTATCGTACTTTTCCTTTGAATGCATTCGTGAGTGAGACGAGCTGCATTATGTAGGGGAAAGAACTGCGTGATAATGGTAATGCCAATGGCATGATGAAGATGAATTGCCATTGTCCCGTCATCTGTCTCCTGTGAAACCCAGAAGGAAGGAAAGGAGGAGTTGGGGGAAGTACTTAACTGACATGGCAGCTCAAGAATGACTCAAATCCAAAGTGCATTAGTGGATTTGATGGACAATAAGCATGGAAGTTGTTAAGGGAGTGAATATTTAAAGCATCTCCCAGTCTGAAAAGACAAATCAATATACAGACAGTCCGACTATAAATATGTGAGCAAATCGACCAATCAGCAAAAGACCTTTCAGACTGATCTGAAGCTAAGCGGGATGCAGCCGAGTATAGTTTGATGTGTGTTTTAAACCCGTTCTAAACCCAGGTGGAGGTTTCACTGATTCCTGCCGCTCTTCCTCCATATACAGTGCCATACATCATTTACAAACACTAATGTTGACTTGCAGAGAGGAGAGATTAAATCTGCATTTTGAGGAGATTTTATTCTAAAAAGACAAGCTTCAACAGGAAAGAAATCTCGCCCTTCAAGTGTGTTTCAAAGTGGTGTCTCAGACCTAATTGCAGTCGGTCGACTTGAGGTTCTTGACCTAATGAGCTCCGAGTGTGGGGACACATTTGGCACGTCCACAACACTTCAACTCAACTTCAGCTGATTGCAGTGAGTAACTGTATCATTTCATACAAATCACATGATTCATTACTGGTTTCTTAGCAATGACATATGCAGATTAAATAAATAGAGTAGTCCTATGTGACACTGTTTGTTGTTTGACTGTTTTCCTTTAGTGTTGTGTTACCGTACATTTTTTTACATCTTGTAACTCTGGTATCCCATGAAACCCGTTCATATTTATTCAAACATTATTTCTACATTTAACATTTAAATTTATTTCTGAACATAATTCTGGATCTCACAATGAGTCAGTAAATTCCCTATACCTCTGGGTATTCAGCAAAAGTCTCTACAAAAAGAACCGTTACTGACTCGAGGAGTTTCAGTGTGAAAAAGTGAGGTGTATAGAGTGGAAAAACCCTTCACTCTCTTTGAAAACAATTACAAAAAGACAGGCTTCTAAAAAACGCTCTTTCTGATGAGGGCCTTAAGGTTTGGGGAACTTTGTTGTCGTTTTTTTACAATTATAATAATAACATCAGGGAACCATCGTGGTCATGCTTAAAATATTAATTAGAAATGAGCTCGGAACGGTTGTAAACAGGAAACAAACAGCGACCTGACCACACAGATGCTTGAGAATCAACCTCGCGGGATGGATGTGTTGTATATGTGATGATATTTTTGCTTGTTTTGGATAATTTAACTTTCTTTTCAAAACAGGAATGCGGTAATGATTTTCAAATGTTATTTAGCACAAAAACAAAACACGTAGCTCCTCTAGCGGTGACTCATTTAATTAGGAGATGTTACCCTGGAAGTTGAAAGACATCAAAGTCCTTCGTGCCAAATTCACAGACTCTTTTATCTGATCAATAAACATATTTGCCTTGATGAAAAGGGATCCCTCAAAACTCAGACCTTTTCAAGTCTGAATTTGCATGTAACCACAGCCAAATGTGTCTGTTTTTTGTGGCAATACTCAGAGCACAGCACCAATGTGAGAGTCAGATGGTTGAGCATGGTTTGTGACTAAAGGCACAACTTGAATTAAATCCGTACAACTAAACACCTCAAACCTTCATGTGCAAAATCTGGTATTATATATTTTAAAGTATTCTTCGGATTTGAAGAACAGATTACTCATGCTTTGCAATTACCCATGCTTATATTTGAGAGCTCAAAGGGCTTCTTAATCAATCTGAAAATCAATGGGGAAAAGGCTAAAAAGCAATCTGATTGCTGTAACATTTCTCAAGTCCAGCAATTAATCATGTTTCCCCCACAAGAAGAATTCAATCGCGGAAAAGAACTGAAATTCTAGAGCTCAGGTTGTTTGACAAGAACAATGCTTTTGTTTGTCAAAACTTCTGACTTTACTTATCATGCATGTTCATATCTGCTTAAAAAAGAGTAGAAGAAGAACTACCTTCTTTTGTGAACAGTTTAGTTGTTGATTTTGACTTATTTATCTCTCAATGCCTCATCAAGGAGAATCATGTTCTTTGTGAAAGACACAGAGAGTCCCATTGAAACAGTTCTGCTTCAAAAGGCTTGCTGCTCACCCATAGATATTCTCTTTGCCTGTCAGTGTCTCTTGCTGATCCCATTTCTACATTTAAACCTTTCTACATCTAAACCTAGTTACGAATAATAAAGTTCTTCACTTACATTTTAAGTAAGGGATAATGCCCGAATAGGTGTCCATTACCAGAAATGAATGCAAGACGTGCAGGCCAGAACGCGTCACAAAGTCCATTAATTCCTGATAATGGACACCTCCAAAGGCAATATCCCGTCTATACCAATACCGATACCATGGTACCACAAGCAGTTCACTCCGTTTCCCAAAGCCTGAAGGTTTGCTATTACCTGGAACAATCAGTACTATCCCGTAAGGTTCTTATGCAATGAAAATGCATAATGCTATTTTTAATCTTGATGGCAAGTAATGGAAAACTTCAATACAGGCGATCACTTACAGCAAACATTTTCCACACTGGTGTTCATTCACAATTAATCAATAACATCTGCTTTCCAAAGTGTTGATCAGTTCCTGTGGTGTTCACCTCTTGTGTTTTCTAATAGGCTTAAAAATCAGGCTTTCACAATTTAACATTCAGTCCAATAACGTTGTACCTTCTGTCGTGTACAATACGCTTCGTCAAACTCGCAGGCTTCTTGTAAGGTACCTTTGGTGTAATTCTCCCATATATATTTACATCAATACTTTGTATCGATTTAGAACAGTCTCTGTAGCAGCGTGAACAGCGATCTACATTCTTGTTATTATTACTCCTCGGTTCCGGTGCACAGTTGACAACAGCTTGAGAACGGTGATAGCAACACCTCTGGCGCTGATTGGTTAATTGTTATTCCCCCTGCTGAGTTAATTGGTAAATCCTTTTTTAATCTATAAACCACTATTTCATGTCTCAATGCCAGACAAAACAGTCGACTCAAACGCAGTGGGGTGGGCCAATTGAAAGGTCTGAACCCAGGCAGACCCTCACAAGGTCTGACCAGTTGATAGAAGTCTTTTGTTTGACAAAAAATAAATTGAGAATGTGAGTAATTATCTGGACCAACCAATCTTTTTTTCTCAGCCGTTTCTGCAAACACTCATTGAGATGTCTCAACAAACACATATCTGGACCGGCAGGGTTCATTCAGCGCTCCAATAGCTTTCCCCCATGAATACCTCCTTCCATTTGTGACGGCATCTCAATCTAAAACACCCTTGGGACGACTATCGAAGGCATCGCCCGGGTGACTCCTGAAAATAGGTTAACATTCATCTGTAATTTGGTAAGTAAGTATGCTGTGTCTTTCCATCACCTGCTTTAGTTTAGAGCAACCTTGCTGTCGACGTGCCACGCACTGAATTACAAGTGTGAGTACACACATTCTGAGTTTAAACGAGAAGAAAACGTAACGGGCCATAGCACCTTATCTCTTAGAGTGCAGGAAACAGCACACTCACATCCACTACCTTCTATCTGTTTACCACATCAATATCAGCGGACTATTTTAGCGAGTAGGTGAACTCTATCGTCTCGAGGATCAGGGTTTAGACTCCGGTATTAGCAATCATCCGCCCTGCCTGAGTGTCGGCCAACAGCACCATGCATCCTAAACTAGTAGTTCCCTGTAGAGTAGGCAAACAGAAAGAGAACCTCCCCACTGGGACCAATAACACAAACTCACATGATATGACTCACATCATTATTACTATAATCGGCAGCCCAAGTAGGATTTGACTTGCACAATACGAAACATAACGTTGGTAATAATTAGCTTGCTTTACTATTAAGGAGAGTGCCTTTCTCTGACAGAGCTGCATTGTAATGTTGTGACACGAGTGCTGCATGAATAACAGCTTGAAGTGGGTATGTGTGGAACTATAACCTTATTTTATAAATCGTTCTGTACCACCTATCATCAGTTATCATGTTAATCATGTTCTTGGTGACATATCTTAACTTGGAAAACAACAGAACAGTATTAGTTTAAGAATACAGCGTAATATATATGTACAAACAGGTTTAAAATTGACAGTAACGCGTCAAGGTCAAGAGCAGAGCGGTGTGCATGCGGCGCTGGTCTGACACTGAACGCTGTTATTTACTGTTCTGTCGAGAGTTCATTTCCCTGTGTCTCTCTGCAGAGATATTTACGAGGCCAGATAAAAGTGCGTGCCGGTTCCACTCTGAGCCACAATGATTCTTCATGTATTTTCATTATCATTTCTTAACTGAAACACTGATCAAGATCATTTCAAACTGCTGAAATGCGTTCGGAGGCATCGCCTCAGTTCTTTTATCCCACTAAATTTAAGGCATTTTCACCGTATATGATTTTAAGTGAGACAAATAACTTTAAATGTATTTGTATTGTTCTTATAAAGTAAATAAAAGGCTACATTTCTATGAGCAATGTCTATCGTTCGATTGGTCCATTGGTCAGTCCACCACTTCGGTCCAGACTGAAATACATCAACAACTGATTTAATGGAATGTCATAGAAGGTCCAGATGTCCATGGCATCCAGATGATGAATGACTGGATCAATATTCAGCACATTAACATTAAGTTCAAAGCACCAGTGAGCCTACGGCGTCACAGAGTTTCTCGGTTGACTGTAGACTCTTATTCTTCTTAACCTCTTACATTTCTTTTTACCCCAACGTGGTTATTTAAGGATGTTTTAACAGTGACATGGAAAACCTTTTAAATCATATTTATAATGTATTTGTATTATGTTCTTTTCTTTTATTTCTATCAAATAATAATATTAAGAATATGTTTTCATCTCAGTCTTATCAAGATTCTAAGGATCAGTAAGACATGACATAGTTCAGCACGGTTTCGCCAGTTAATGAACCAGTTTCTTCAAACACTGTATGTTTCTTCAAACAATGGATACATTATTGAATTCAGTCAGAGCGAGTATGAGCAACTAATGTAGTTAATTTAGTGACCATTATTGAGAGTTACAAGCGAGAAGGTGCTCTACAAATGGGTGGGAGGGGTTTTAAGGATGGGACAGGACTTTCACCCAGGACACCAAAACTAAACGTTGACTTACGAAACATTGTTACGCTTGTACCGTGTTTTTGTTTATTTAGGGTTATCTCTTTACAGGGGGTTATGTTGTTACGGTATGTTGTAACATCATCATTTTAACACATTACACACACATAACATCTTTTTTTTTGTAACCTTTAAGCAATTCGTTTTTTTTCATACCATTAATAACATGCACGTTTATGACGTTAATGACATGTACTGTATGTAAGCGTGATACGAGGCTGATATGAAAAGTATTCATGAGTTGTCGACACTTAACATATGCCTTGGTTTGCAGAAACGTGTTCAATGCCAAGACATCGTAATGCGAGGCCCCTCAGATGGCGCTTATTTTTGTCTCATCAGCTTTTTCCGTAGTCATGAATCTGATGATGGGCTGAGAATAACCGCGCAGGGACCGCGCCGTGTCGGGGTTACAACAAGCTGCAAGAGAGGGAAATCTTCCGGAAATTTGTCAGGAATCACAAACAATATCCAGCTACAATAAAGTCTCCTGATGTGCTTATTCCGAAGTCATCGCATAGGTGTCTGCTGCCAAACCTAGAGATGGTACACACCAAGAGATCCAAAGCAGACTGCTCAGTCTCGATGCATCACACAGAATTGGTAATGACCATCTGTCTATCCTCCTCTGTAGCTGCTGTCTAAGCTGCTGCGATTCACTATGTTGCCTTTAGGTAATAATCATGTCTTCTCACCTCGAAGCCCCAGCAGAGGCCGCCTTGTGGTGTAGCTCGGTCAAAATTAGTGAGTGTAGGTGTCGTGTTTCAGGTGTACAGAGGGACGCGGACTGAGACGGCGCCAGCAAATGAAGGATGAAGGTTTGTCGGGGAGTCTGCTTGTGTGCGTGAGCCGGTGAGTCTGTGTGGGGGCGGACGGATGGGTGAGCTTTCATCCAGTTGGAGAGGAAGACATATTGTTGTGATTTGAAGACACAGCATCCATCAGGATTGCTTCACTTGCAGACCCCAGTATTATATTTCTGAAAATCAACGTATCTTGCTGTATCACGTCAGCAAATTTGCTCGCATCCAGCGTAGTTACTACAAATCACTTTCTTCATCATTCAACAAACATCAAGCTTTTCTCACCTGTTTTAATTATTCTGCAAACAGACTATCGATGAGACGTGAATTAATGTGATTCTCACGCTCAGGCTATGAAAAATACTGATTAAGACCTTGGTGTGATTGTGTCATTTAATTGTCTTACAAGTGTTTTCATTTGCTTATAGCCTTCTGAGTGGAGGTGGTAATCTCTGACGGCTAGGATAAAGAACAATCTGTCTCTCCATAAGCATATTCAAATCTCCCAAGATACATCACTGTCTTTTGTTATTATTAGTTTTGGGATAAAAAAAAAAAAAAAACTAATTTAGAAATCAGAGTTGGATAATTAAAAATCCAACTAAAGCCATTCCCACAGGAGAGAGAGTGAACCGGATGGTGAGATGTGTGCCTGCAGGCAGGATGCATTTCACTTTCTGTGGCGCTAACCTTGGAAAAGCCTCGATCTCTGTTTAAAGTCTCAGACCACGCTCACTCTCTATCAGTTCTCTATTTAATGCTGCTTTTGTCTGTCTGTCTCATCAAAGTAATTCGTTACACTACATATACTTTCATTTATCATCCCAGGTCCGTCAGAGGTGTCATTAAGCAACCCCAAAGCCTTGTCACATAGTTTGTATTCATCCTGGATAGAAATAGAAAACGGATCTTGTGTTTTAACAAGCAGGCAGCCCTTGTTTTTGGAGTTATTTACTGACTATCAACAGCTAGCTTAACGGTATCCTCAGTGGCCAAAAACCGCAGCCCTCCAGAAGTGGCGTCCTCAAGGCTAACTGCCTCCCCACACCAACCCTGTCTCCTAGAATAATTAAGTTAATATACTACTAATTTTGTGTTACCAATTGTGTCTCATGAGGAAATTTAATTATGTGTGTAGTGCATCTAAATGAATGTACCTACTGCACGCGAGCCATGTGGAGATGGTTGGGGCGGATAGGTACTGTGTGGTTGGAATCAGCACTTTGGTCCACGCCCCTGATTGATGTGCATAAATTAAAATGTTGAAAATCTAGTTCTGTGCTGAGTGACATTGCCTTTGTGAACTGAGCCCACTTCAAACCAGCTAGAAGAGTATAGAGAAAAACACAACTCCAAAAATAGCTCCTATGTAACAACCCAAACTGTTTCACTTTTAACAGAAGTGTGTTCCTGCACCACACCGCTCATCATAAGAGGCTGATTGAGAAAGACTGCGGCGCAGCGTCGGCAGGAACCGGCGTGGACTGCGGCACAGCGTCGGCAGGAACCAGCGTGGACTGCGGCCGAAGCAGGACCATGCTCACCGCTCGGAGGGACTCCATGTCCCGGAGAGCGTCCTGGGACAAGGCAAGGGAAGCAAGGGCCGGCCGGAAGTCCGACAGGTCACAGGAAGTTGGGGTTGGCCGGAACACGGAGGCGGCAACAGGAACAGGCGAGGGCTGCAGCACGGAGGCGACTGCGGGAACCGGAGTGGTCTGCGGCACGGAGGCGGCAGCCAGAACCCTCCACCAACGCGGTCCGGAGGTTTGCGCCCCCCCCACTCCGGGGCTGGGCCTGCGTGACCTCTGCCCCTGTGGCTACGAGGCCCCCCATAAGCCCAACGGGTCCCGTTGAAGGGGTCTGGTGCCGAGACCCTATGGGGGTTGTAGTTCCCCTTCTGGAGGCTACGAGAGCCCCCATAGGCCAAGCGGGTGCCTTCAAAGGGGTTGTAGGCTGGGTCCATCTGTGGTCGGTTCGTTCTGTTATGTGCGCAGCTGCAGGACACTGGACCCAAACGCCATCAACACTGGAAAAGGCAACTTTATTGCTCAACAGGATTCAAAACAAACAAAACAGGTCTCACACACATGATCTTCAATGATCTAGACAAGACGAACCGACCAAGGGGAATGACATGAACAGGACTTAAATACAGAGGGCTGGTGCAGGTGATTGGACACAGGAGGAAACAATCAGGGACAGGGCAGACAATGACAGGGACAGGAAGTGCAGAGAAACAGAGGACACGAGAGACAAGGACTTCAAAATAAAACAGGAAACACGACACAACACTACAGATCCTGACACCACTTTGATATCAACCCACAGCCAACAAAAGAAACAGAAAAAATGATCTATTCATATTGTTTATATATATCGTCATCTCGACGTCAACTATAAACTTTTGTATTCAGTCAAATGTTTCATTTGTTCAATAAAACAATGTTCATTCATTTATTTTATTAAACAAACAACTTTTATTAAACTAACAACTATTTTAGCAAAGTACTAAATGCAGAAAAAGGCAAAACTGAGTACACTATCGTATTTGTTTATCTATCGCAAGTAATAGTGTTATCGCTATATTCAACAATGTTAACGCGTGTCACATATTTCCTCACATCCTGCAGCCCTCGATCTATCTATGTATGTATCAATCCATCTATCCACAGAGTATGGCATGGTGTATTGACTGCATTTCGTCTGAATTATACTCACCCTGTCATCAGGCTTTGTGGGCTCAAAGTGTTCACGAGGTATTTATCAATAACCTAATAATGTTCTTTAGAGACAATTTTCTGCGAGCAGGTATGTCTGTGTTTCATTTGAGACCTCTGCTTGAGAAGTACGAATTCTACCCAAACAGATCCTCGGAGACACATGAAATATAGTGACGACAACACATGTTTATAAATATCACGTACGTTTGTCAGCTTGTTCAAACCCAAATACACCTGAGAAATAGCCTCATGAAAAATGTAAGGTGTTTCTCTGTCTGAGCCTATTAAATCTCCTTCCAAAAGCAGTCAATGCCCAGCATCAGGACCATTCGATTCACTTTGAAGCTCACACCTCAGCTTTGCACATCCTCCATTCGCGCTGTGTCGTCTTTGCAACCGGCTGAGGGAAACAAAGCTTTCCGACAGACATCTTTTTGAAAATGATTTATAAACATTCATGCCGTTCTCTCTTCGAGCCCATAATTTATAAAACGTCAACATCCCAGAAAATAATAGCTTTAATTTGACACTTAAATAGTCTCTTTGAAATATGCAATAATTGTTCATACGTGTAAATGCAAGAACAAGAGGTTTAGTTTCAACCTTGGAAACATGGACAGAGTCAACTTATGCTAGCGTGGCTAATGCAAACAACACCACTGTTAACAAATACATAATCTGTCAGATTACGATAAAACAGATGGCCTGTATGGCGTTACATACAGTCACAGTTGGCAACAAGGGCTCTATAACTGGGAGATGGCCGTGTATCCTTGATGTCATTCCCTCGAGGTGAAATCACAGTCCATAACTGGTCTATTTCTCTGGCTCGGAGCACAACTCTCACCCCCCCCGACTGAGACATTATCCTCTCCTCACCTCAATACAACGGCACGTGCCAGATGTCCCTCACAGCAGCACAACTCAATCCATGACTCATTGGACGAGCGTGATAAAGAACAGTCTTCCAACTTCCCCGTCAAATAACTTCCGCAGGTCTTTAGTTAATATGGAGATCAATCAAAGCTGTTTTTTAATGATTTCTGCTCCTCATTTTTAACAGGGATTATTTTCTCTACTTCCTTCAATACCTCTAAAAGCTCAGAGATATGACGGAATTATGCTGTAAATTGTTAGAAATAATACATTTCCAAAATATAATGGATCATGGCTTTTGCTTGTCAAATGTTTTTATTTAGGGAATGTACGTACATTATTAAGGACTGGGGATTTATATATATTTCACTATAAAATGGCTTTTGAGTGTGCTTGGTCTTATGCAGAGGACAAAAATCCGAGCTTTATTTTCTCATCACCATCAACTATTGAACCAACAAGTCGGTTTTGAGAGCCATATTGAACAACAGAGTGCATCATATTTCACAAACCACATACATTTTCTTCTGCATCATGAAGGCAGCTGCAGTACAGCTTAGTGAAATGTGTCATGTAACGTTAACCACTGATACATTTCAAGTTCAGCATCTCTTGGAGCAAACCTTTTCTTAAAGCTCAACAATAGAAAAAAAAACACTGACAAAAAGTCAAAATGAGTCAAAGTTTCACAAACAAACCTCAAAACATTGTTGTTAACATAAGAAAAAGGTGTCTTTGTCTTGTGCAAATATATATTTAAGCCGGTAAAGTATCTTACAGGTGATTATACACTAATTAAAATATCATTATGAATATTATATTTAATTTCTGCCAATAAATCCCCCTAATTACAACACACTGGTCCTCCAAATGTATTTTGTTTAGTCATTTTTATTCTATAATATGCAACATTCTTACTGTGATTGAGAGCAGAGTCTCTTGTTTCATTATCCTATATTGCAGACTTATTGTTAGCACACCATAAGAGGATTACACTGTCTTGCATATTGGAGAGCAGTCATTGTGGGTAACTCAGCGCTGAGCCTGAAACATGACAAAATTAATTGTCCCATATTTCTCCTAATTACAACAGCTGTGATCAATTTTGCATATGTTGTTGTGTCCAATTACTTCCTTGACCAAATCCCAGCAGTCCTCTTGCAGTGGAGCTGCAGCCCAGCAAACGAGAGCCGCTGCCTAATATTGTCTGGAACATTTATCCACGATGCAGAGGTGGTGTAAACATATTTAATACCGACTCATTATCTAATCCCACATTCATCCATATAATTTGACCTCCAACCTTGAATGATAATGAGACACTAATGGTGGGTTCATACGTGTTCCACTGTTGTACTGTAAGCTGTAATTTAAGGATCCAGTTGTTCATACTTTACCTGTTAGTGTCTCCGAGCGTGCACTGGGGTCCAATGCTCTGCTCTTATAGAAAAACATATTTATCATTCTTGAACCATGCAGCAAATAATTGACCCATTATTCAGTAAAAGGAAGTGCACATTCTGCATAATGGTAGGCTCCTAAAATGCAGCGGATTTAATCTGTTTGTGTAGTGTGCCAAAGTTCCTGGTGTTTTAATACTAAAGTAACTGGCCAGGTCTTTGCAGGGAGGTTCAGCAGCATTGGCCAAAAATAAACTTCCTGTGGTGCAACAGAGAAGATGAACAGTGATTATGCAAGGTGGAGGTGAAGAGCATGTGATGATGTATGATCCAAACAAATCTACGTCTGGCTTTGAGACAACAGCACATAGGCGACTGGTATCCGGGTGCAATTAATCTCCATAATCTTTGCTTATTTAATAAGAGTGTTAATAAAGAAAAAGAGGCAGGGTTGTTTACATACAGGTGTTGTTTGTTCAGTTGATTACTTGCTTTGTTATTACTTTGCAAGTGTCATCCAAGTTTGCCGTAAGATGTATTATCTTTTTCCTGTGATAAACTACAAGGTCTCGATCTTGATCCGAGTCAGATTAATACAATACAGCCTGCCTCATGGTGAGAATGCATAAAGGCAGTAATGCTCAAGATTATCCCTGCACGCACACACACATGCACAGACACAAAAACACACACACACACACACACACACACACACACACACACACACATAGTGGACAAAGAGATGTTTTCCTATTGAATTTCCTGAGCTCATCCTTTGATGAGAGTCTGACCATTTCATTGATCTCATCTTATCTTAAATTTGGAAGACCTCCAGTCCAATAATGACAAAATGATATAAAGCCCCTATAAGTTTTTTTCCATGTACACCTTTTTATACCAAAACTAGAATCACTGCCTCGCGGTTATATGACCATGTTGGTCTGCAATATCACAGTGACCTTGACCTTTGACCAATCAATTAAAATCAGTTCATCCATGAGTCCAAGTTTAAAGAAATTCCCTCCCGGCGTTCCTGAGATATTGCTGTCAGAAGAATGGTACGTACGTACATGGATGGACTGACAACCCGAACACATAATGTCTTCGGCCGAGGCTGTCGCCAGCGTGGAGGCATGAAAAGAAAGTAAGAATGTCACAAGCAAAAAAATAAAACAGAACGATGTTTTAAAACAACACTAATTAAGTAATTAAATATGCAAATAAATCCAATTATTGCTTTGCTGGTCTATGCATGCATCCATACAAAAATGAAATGTCCCAGCTATTCACCCAACTTGAAAGTGTTCATGCCTTATTGTTTTTTTACAACATTAAATGAATGTCGAATTCACATGACTTTATTTCCACTCATCAACAGAAAACCGCCCATTAGTGTCAAAGGGAAAATACATCTCTATAATGATCTAAATGTATTAACCCCCCTTTAATAAGCACACCTGAAACATCAATGCTGCAGTTATTTGGTCTTAGAAGTCGCTTCATTAGTCAAATCAGTGATGTGCAGTCGAGGAGCTTCAATTGATTGTCACGCCTTTAAATGATGGAGCTACACCGGAATGGTTTAAAACACGTCACTATCCCAGAGGGACTGAATCACATCGGAGCCAGATCTCAATACAGTTGAAAATGTGTGGCTTGACTTGAAAAGGGCCGTTCACTCGTGCTCCCCATGCAACCTGACAGGATGTGTTCAGATGTGCTGTGTTCTCTGCCAAAAGAGCATCTGCTAATTACTGACTTGGACAGGGTGAATACTTTCACACAGAGAGAGCTTTGTTTGACAAAAGGGGTCGTATTCTTTTCATCAGTGCCAAAATGCCACATCAAATCTACTATGATTCAATGTTGTGAGGCAGTATAACATGAATACATTCTAGGAACTATAGCTGCAGAAATTCAGACTTTTCTCCCTAGGGTTTGCAAAGCTTTTTTCTCTTACATACCTCTAAAAAGGCAACTGACTCATCCGTGAAGCGTGTGTATGAGAGGAATTACAATCAAGCTGCCATTACCTTGAGGCCAGTTGCACGGCTAATTGTGCGAGGATGACAACAGGTTGGCCAGCATTAATGCTCATCTTCCCTCTGGCTAGTTCAACACCTGCCTGCTGGCCACCAGCCTAATTCTTTTCCTGACGGCCTCAGCAGGAATGATTGATGCCCAAAGCCTCTGTGTGTGTGTGTGTGTGTGTGTGTGTGTGTGTGTGTGTGTGTGTGTGTGTGTGTGTGTGTGTGTCAGTGCCAAACTGCTCTGTTCATACAGTACTCCCTCTTGAAACTCATTTAGACCACACCTGTCATTGCACACACTGGTTTGATTGCTGCTTGATGTTTTCCCTTACAGGCTTACCGTGGACACACACTCCTCCAAGATAAGCAGGTACTGTGTGGCTCTGATAATATTTTGGAAATTCTCATCACCTTTTGGGGGATTTCTGAGGTAATAATCTGCGTTGTCTAGCTGAAGCTGCACAATGCATGTGGCTGACAAGAGGTTTATTATTGCTGGCATGAGGCGGAACAATTGGCAGGAAGCTCCTTGTTCACATTCAGAATTGGCAGCTAACTATCCATTTAATTTACCATAAAAGAATAACTCCCACGACCCCTTTAACCTCGAGTGTCCGGTCCCTCCTCGCACACATCATAAGCTTTTTCTCTATTGTTAGGTGTCGATAATCTTTGCCTTGTGCAAGATGACCTGAAAGCATATATACTCAACTCTTTATCCTCTTTTTATGCCCCCCCCCCCACCCCCCACATACACACACACACACACACACACACACACACACACACACACACACACACACACACACAGCTCTTTCAGCTCCAAAGAATGTTAAACCTCCCAGTGTCCTGGTACTATTGCAGTTTTCATTGGTATTTTAAGCATAGAGTTGTGAGGTCTTAGAAGTCAGCTGGCATTAATTCCTCCAAGGCAGAGGGATTCAGCTTCTCCCTGAAAAGAGGCTTAAAAAGAAAGTTTCCTGCTTCTAAATGACTTAATTTCCCCTTTCTCACATATGTTTGTATTCCTTATTGGACATGAGAACAATAATTGAATGTGAATACAGTCTGTTATGTTTAATTACTGATAATTAATTTTATAATTAATGAAATGTATTGTTATTTGGTGTGCAATGTATAAGTGAATCTGACCACAGAAGCTAACCGATTGGCTAATTGTTTTCCATGCTTGTGGGCAACGGACTATCAGGGGAGCAGGTGGATGCATAACACATCAAGGCAAGAAGAAACACGAGGAAAAAGGTGATTAATACTGCTTTGTTAAAAAAACATTACATTTAATGTATCTTTTTCAAGCTACCATGATAACCAGCTGGAGATATGAACAGAAATATGTTTTGCATTAAACGAGACAAGAGGCATAAATGAACTGATATTTTCTCGATGCACAGTGGAGGGTTGAACCAGGAGCCGCGGTCTAAAGTTCATCAAATGAACTTCTCCATCCGCATCACATTTATTCTGGCCAGTTTGGAGAACAAGCGATTAGCGTGTGTGCTGCTGTGGGATGCAGTTTGAACAAAACCACATTTGTGGAACAGGGAAATGGCTTCCTTCTGTGGCACGCTGACGTCCAGAACAAGGCGAGCATATCCTCGCTCTTTGCAGAAATCAAGGGCCTTCCTCATCAGCTGTGAACCCAGGTTTTTGCGCCGCCATGGAAACACCACGACGATGTGGGACATCTCGCCGTAACTCCCGTCACCAGCTTCTTGGGCGAACTCTGAGCCTCCTCCCGTGGCTCCTCCGTTGCACTCATCGAACCGCTCACCTTCCTCCTCTCCCCTTTTCCCCGTCACTGCCACCATCCCCACCACCTTGGACCGGCCTTTGACGTCCGCTTCCAACACCCAGAAACCGTTATCTGGGTTTTCCAGGTAGTTGGCTCCGATGTCAGCCATGTCTGTGTTCAGCCTCCTCGCCACGTAGCCATCGTAGATCTCGTGGCAGCAGTAATAGATGAGGCCGGCCCACGCACTGCCAAAGAGTAGAGCTTGGAAGTAGGAGCTGCCTCCAAGAACATAACCGGCCATGGAAATGCTCAGAGCAATGCCAATGTGGTCGGGGTGGCTCATGGCCTTGAAGAAAGCTGGGTATACATGTTCACGTATCCCGTCGCAAAAGAGCGACGTGACCACATGTTGATCCGAGGGTCTATATTCCCTGATGGAGAATTGAACTGGATGTTTAAGAGGGACATAAGGAAAGAGAGAGAATGAGAGCTCAGTGAAACTAATCTGTCTCTTGTTGCAATAACAAATTCCTGCTGGATTTCACAATGCGCTCAAAACACTCACGTAACTTGCAGGAAGGAAACAACAAATAATCATTACACCTCTATACAGGATGTACACCTTTTTCTTTCTAATGTAGTTCTATTTTATGCATGAGCATAAAACCTGGGACTTGCACATGACGACCCGAGATGAAAATCATTATGAAATGATTGGAGCATTGTTTCTCTTAAGTGAGAGAAGCAATAATTAAGTCTCAAAAGAATGAAAATCAAAAACTGAGGCAACAAATAACAGGTTTTCAGTGAAAAATATGTTATGTGTCAACAAGGCATGCTAGTAGCTCATTAGAGCTCTTGTTCGTAATCAACTCGACTACTAACATTTTTTTAAAAATATTAACATAATCAGAACATCAACTTACAGTTATTTTTCTGGGCCATGCCGACTCTTTCCTCCTCGTCTTTCGCTCACTCTGAAGGACTTAACGCTGCTGCTCCCCCTGAACTTAAGCTACAGATTGTGATAATCAGCCATCCACAAAAGGGGTTGAAATTAGTCTGAGCATGAGCGCGCGCACACACACACACACACACACACACACACACACACACACACACACACACACACAAATGACTTTGAAATACAACTGTTTCTGATTGTTTAAAATATTGATTATATAAGAAATGCAACAGTTAGATTGAAATAACGGTGATTTGAAGGGAGCATGTGTTCAGTTTAATTGAAATTAATCAGTGTTACTTAGATTACGAAAAAAATAAAAAAGATAATTAGCTTAGTCAACAGAGTAAAGAACTCTATCACAGATTTCTCAAGCAGGATGAGCACAGATCCTGAATATATAATATAAGTCAGAAGACTGAGCAGAATGAAAATGTGGCACTCTTTCGAGCACTTCAGAGATATTTCCAAGGCTAAAATTGTCTTATTAACCACTTTTTGGATGCTTCAGTTTTGGTGTCGATCTCTCAGGAAATTGCTGTGGTTCTCCACACGGCCTTTTCTCCGGAACATAAGGTGAAAGTGAAATGAATATTGTCAAGCCCCCTGACATAAAAGCGTCCTATGGCGTCAGTGACAGTGTCTTGTGCAATAACCCGGTGGCCCTCTGACATGATTACATTTCCTTGGCAGGAGAAGGGCCTTTCCACCTGTTTAAATCAAAAGCGCTGCCTCATGAATCTGTGAGCGACAGAAGGTCAAGCAACTCGGGAAGTTTCTCAAACCATTTTTACGGACATAATTCTGAATTGTGCAGCCCGCAAGTGAAACCCCCACGTTCGAACACCACTGTTATTACATTTTGAAGGTATATATTACTTCTTCTGTTTACACATAGAGGACTGTATGATAAAACATTGTGAGCCCCTTTTTCGGACACAAATCTATTTAAATAAATGTGTGTCTTGTTTCTGAATGAGTCACTTTTACAGTTAATTAGCAATATTACGAAATCGGACAAAGTAACACACCTATAACACGTCTAAATCGAACATCGTCAGATTAAATATAGAGAGATATTTCAAAATACACAAAGGGACTGGAGCACACTGATTGATTTGCAGAATGAAATTGTGCAAACGGACTAAGGTTTCAACACTGTGTGCTTGTCAGGGTCAGAATGCCCCTTAAATTGAATTGGAAGATCGCTGTCCTTGAGCCAAGAGACATCTGATTCAGCTGCATGCGGCTGGAAGATGTGCGGAGAAGCCAGTTACATTTAAAATGCACATCCTGTTAGCCTGAAAGAGGCACAAAACAGAAATACGTTGGAGATTCTTCTTAAATTAAATCAGTCTATAAAATCTTTTCTTTTTTTTTTTTTTTTTTTAAAAGAAACTTGCACAACCTCAATATTAATCAGACCAGCTGTCTCCCTCCTTATATTTTCAGAGTAGCCTAAAAGAATATACAGCAAAAATAAATATACAGCATCTAGGCAATAAAGAATTTAACTTTTTAAAAAAACAACTTTAAAGGCTTGTCATTTTATGCTTGTCAGACTTCATAAAGAATTATGTAAGAAACGAACAACAAAGGAACTTTTTTTTTTTTTATCCATCAGTAATGCAGCCTGTGAGAAAACAGAAAGCACTTGTACTCCTACATATGCATTAACTCTTTTTATGAACACAGTGATTAGGAACATTTACTGTATGTTAAATTAGCGCACTGTCGTTAGCGAGCATGTTGTTAGCTGATGTTACGGACTGAAGTTTGAGGGTGCAATTAAAGGTGGGCTGGTTCAACGCGACTAAACGTCAGTTATTGAGAGGCTGACAGGAAGTCATGTTCCAGTGCTTTGCACAGATGGGACTCCGGACCTCATCTCTCTGAAGCTCTGTGTGCTGCAGCATGCAGGTCCCTTTATTTAAGGTTCAAATAATTTACCCCGAATTCACTAACATGCTGGATATTAAGATTGGCGTTCTTGGAATCTTATGTGGCAATGTCTGCTGTCATAAATTAACAACAGTTTCACAAAATGTGTCATCTATATCAGCCGTTGTTGCTGACCATGAACCGTTAATGTTAGCTGGTCTTATGAGGCGTCCCTCAGTAATCCTGAACACAAAAAAACCTGTCAAAATCAACACTTCAGTACCATGTAGTTCAGTCGTATTACATCTAATTGTACTTTACCCTGACTTTAAATAGACAAACTCTTTCCTAATGGCAGGAAATTATTACAAAAATGTATAGCACTTTTCAAGCTGGGAGCACAATGTGTCAATACAATGAATATATCTATAACATTATTGAAAGTTGTTTGGCTTTTAACACTAAAACTATGAATCGGTAGAGCAAACAATAGGTGATACATTTGTGGAACTACTGCAATCATCACTACAATCATGTCCAAGGCATTTTGTCACATCACAATCACTTTGAAATATTCTTACAAAACAGTTGGACAAAGAAAAGTTAGGACCATTATTTGTAAATTTGTAAAAATAAAAAAAAAAGTACAAGCTGTTAATCACATCCTACTTGAGCATCAAGAATATGTTCAAATATGATTAATACTTAATCACAGGCAATATTGATTTCACTTGTTAAAAGTAGCAAAGAGTGCTTAAGAGTTGATTGCTCGATGCCTTGAAACAAAAAGTCACAAGAAAAAAAAAAGAAAAAGGTTAAAGTTGCCCTGGAAACAAACCACTGAAGGCGAACTGCATGCTCCACTTCTAATGCCCAATGAATTGCATTTTTATTCATGAACTTGCACAAGGATTGCAAGTGAAAGAGCCTGTGTGGGGATGCTTGTCATAGAGCTACAATATTAAGGGATTAAACCATTACAATATTGACTTTTTCTCCACATATCCAGTGACTAGCCAGCATTAGAACGCACCTCAGACAACTTTATTTCCAACCCACTGCCTCTTCAGAAGCTCCCAGTTGAATCTGAATTTCCTGGTGGCTTCCTCCAAAGTGCATACACAGAGCTAAAACACTCCCTGGTGACTTCCATTTAGTTTCAGACATCTTTCAATCTTTTAGTATTGCATTTGCTCTTGTATAGAATATATGTTCGATATGTATTATGCCTGAAAGTTCCCCTGTCAAAGTAAAACATGGATACTGACTTGGACCTGTGTGGTACATGAGAGCAGAAGCTTACTCAGGCTTGTGCGACAGCAATGGCTCCTTCTGCCAGTGCAGGACCAACTGGAGAGATACATTCTGCTACACAACTCGGATGAGGTCAACAGGTGCGGGCGTAAAGGCTCTTGATGCAGTTGGAGTCAATGGGAGGACACACGACTTCTACTTTTACATAGGATTAGATTCATTCTTTTGTCCGGATGAATGCATCCGCAGTCAAACTACAAAACTATCTCGAATTGAGGTAAAAATAATAGAGTAAGAATAATATATGGTCGTTAATTCTGCCCGTAACTGGGGATATGATTTGTAAACATTATCTAGTAAGTATAACAACTTTGATACTGAATGAATCAGACAAATTATCACTGACAACATATTTTATTTCTCTAGCTAATTGCAACTAAAATATGGTTCACCTTTTTCATGACTATGTTGAGGCCCTTTCCCTTGGCTGTTTCCAGTCCATGTGCTAAATCATATTTACCGTACAGACACTAGAGTGTTAAACTAGTTAATAAGTAAATAAGCGTATTTCCTAGCTATATCAAACCATTCACCTTGAAGGTTTTGTAAAGATTGATTTGTTTAATCAACCAAGTCAACAGTGACTTGAAGCACTACATCAGTCTCTGGTGTCAAAGTGCTGCCCTTTGTGTACCCACTATTCTAACTATCCTACCTCACAATTCCTTGCAGAGTACTTTCACTACTCGAAAGAACGCCATAGAACATAATGCAGAAACAAATATGATTTCTTAGAAATTTGTCAGTACAAATTAGTATTCACAAACCAATATTATTTCTAGGAGACAGGGTTGCTTTATCTGTATAAGATGGACAGCAACCTTGAGTTTCTGTATAAAATAACTGGGAGGTTTACATCTCAGTTTTATGTTGCCTGAATTATAATTAGTTTTTTAACGATAGGGTGCAATGTGTTTGTATTGAGAACCCAGGGAGGACATTATGCTTTGGTTATCTTGTAACACTGTTTTAGATTATGGGAGATAAGAAAGTATGACTAAAGTCTGAAATCACAACAGACCAAAGAGCAGCGGAGGGTCGTCTTCTTTCATATCTGGTTTTATGATAATCCTAGCTTGTCACAATGATAGACATGCTCTATCTTTGTAACCGCTAAGACACATAGCTCACTGCAAACAGACACACTTGATTGTCTCACCTCAAAGTGAAAATCTCAGGTTATTCTCATACTATGAAAATAATTTTAAATCCTACTGAATAATAACAGAAAGCTGTCGAGACACATATTGTCTGGGAGAATGGTGATGAGGTAAATTGCAGAGAATGGACGAATGGTGGATGATCAGTGCTTGTTATTACCAAGCTGCGCTTTAAATGCTCACAGACTTTTCATGGCTGGATAGATAAACAAGATGTAAGTCTTCGTTATTCTTTCCATTGAAGCAACAAATGTAAAGTGTGGCCCGAGAGAGGTGCCCGACAAAAGGCCACCGCGTTACCTAAATTAAGTACTTAAAAAATATATATGTTGGGGTATCGTAGGTATAGGTGTCAAGAATGACAATAGTATCAGAATAAAGATGATTATAAGTGACAGATAAATGCCACTGATTGCCTTGCAATAGTGATGGTCCCACTGTGTGTTTTAGCTTTTATATCACTATTCCAGTTTGTAACATCAGGGTGCATGATTTTGCCATTGCTATCAGCCTTTAGATATCTAAAAGATTAAGTGTTAAACAGTCTGCACTAACTTTGAGGAGGTCACTGGGTTGTCCAAATTAAAATGGATGCATCCCCTCAGCAAATGTTGAATCATTAGTTTTAGAGATATCTTATTTAACAAGATAAGTAACCAATTCCGACCTTGGTGGCACGAAGGCATCGCTACTGCCATTTGGATTCATCCTCTGGGGAGCATGCATGTCTACCAAATATCATAGTAATTCATCAAGCATTTGTGGTGGGTGTGACCCATGTTGGTAAAGCATGTTGTCCATTATTAACCGGGTTGGCAGTTTGATTCCCAGCTCCTTAAATCCCACTCGGCTGTCATAGATGTTTTGGCAACATTGTGGACATGTGTTGGTAAATGTACATTTATTTTAACAAAAGCACCATGTAAATGCAAATATTTCAGACTGAACAAAGGTGTTGGACCAACAGACAGCATCATAAGCATCCCTAAAGCCATGCTCGCAACCCGAAGGGATCTAAGTGTTTCTACATGAATCGTCTACCAAAGGCTGCTTTAAGGCTCCGTGTTGAGTCTAAATCCAAAAGGTCCCCACAAAATACAGAGTTGGTCCATGTCCTCTACAAAATCAACACAGTGTTTTCTGATCTAATGCCACTATTGACAGGGTGATATTGTCCGTCAATAGTTGGAGATTAATTGAAACAATTTGTGCCGTCAAACAGACAGACTGTTTGTATGTAAACCCGCACACGAAAAACTTCTTGACGTTTGTAAATCCTCCAGAAAGGCAACAGTTGTATGAGACTGTTTATAGAATCAAGAAACTCAAGAGCAGTTTGCATTTAGATCGAAAAAGAACGGCTGCTTTATGTGTACTTCTTGGACAATCATCAACACTGTGCTGCACTTTTAAATACATACAAACTGGTACAGTCCAGCTATTGATTGAAAGGAAGGTATGTGACACATCTGATTTGTGTTGCATTTTACACGACATTTCCTGAGGTGCAGTGAGGTTCCAGTTCGAGCTCAATGTCAGGATGGATATTTGATACACACCACTTTCTATTCGTTAAATCATCATTAACATTTTTCAAATTGTTATGTTCCACTTTTTCGGAGGGAAGATTTACAACAAAAGCCAACTGATGGTTTATTGCTCTGATATGAGAGTGCAGCAAAATGACCTGATCATTAAAATGATTTTTACTGAAGTGTATTTGTATAATTGTACAGTGCAAGAGCAACACAGAAGAGGCATATATATTCAAGGCACCTACATGAGATGCATTATATTGCATTTACGCTCCATCTTTGTAAAAGTATTGAATCTAAATACACTTTACAAAGCCCACAAATAATGCAACAAAAAAATAAAAAAATCATTCAGTAAAGGCGGTCTGTTTGCTCTCCTCCTGAATACAGATTAAACCACAACAAAAGTCTTTTCAGCAGAACTATATTGTGGCTCAGGCTCATCCCAGGCTCTCTGGGGACGGCTGGGTCAGAGAAGAAGCAGCAGAAGCAGCAGCAGCAGCAGCAGCAGCCTGAAACTAAACTCCATCTATCACACTTAAAAAGCTGCCCACCTCCACCTAGCCACCAATATGCCAGGAATTGTGTGAGCTTATATAGGGATTTTGCAGCAAGATAAAGCTGTGGATCACCATTTGCTTGTTTTTCATTAGGAGACGCTGGTATTGTTTAAGGTTAATTACTGACTTGGGTACATGGCTCAAAAGAACACAAATCCCTGCATGGCTGCAGGCTATATTAAACAACTGATTTGTCTCAGACAAGGCACGTTTTGAAGAGAAGCACCTTAAAGATAAGTAGTAACAAAGAAATTGAGATCTGAGGGTGAACAGAAATGGCAATAAGAAGGTAACTAGAGAAACATTACGTTTGATTCACTCAATCACAGTCTCTGTGATGTGGCATAATGAAGACAGAAACAGACAGACTTTGTTTCTCAGTTAAAGTTTCTGAGGAAACAATGATGAACAGTACATTTATAGATGAGTCACAGCAAGTTTCTCACAATAATTAGAAACCAGACGGCTGTGATCGTCACACAGTTTGAATTTTAAGAAACTAGGTGTTTCAGCTATTTCCGACTGCAGTACGCTGAGTGCATCCTAGCTTTATTTAACCTCCATCTAAAGGCAGCAGGTGAACCTCGCTGACTTCAGTTGCTGATTGATCGGGAAATTCTCCACAGAAATTCTATTAATTTTAAAGTCATTACTATTCATGTGTATTTTCTACCCATAAAGTTAAATATTGTCATTTTCATTACTCCTCCATATCTGTGGTTAATGCAGGGCAATGTGATGGAATGCCTTATTTAACGTAGGCCCTAATTTTACACATCTGCCGACGGAGAAGTGGAGTCTGTTATTGGCACTTTGGGATATTTATTTTTCCGTGACCTGGTATCGTGCCCAGCGCTCATTTAAAAGTAAACAGCATCCTGTGTGACTGAGAGGATTTTTTAATGGACTCTGTCAAACTCTTTTCCAAAATTGGATTCAATGGAGAAAGGATTGAAGTGTAAAATGTTTCTTTACATCAAATCATTTTTCTCTGATGTAACAAATTACAAATGCAGATCCCATAATGCACTATGCATAAAAGCACACACACTCTTTTGTAAGGTGAAAGCACTATTTGAAAACGCAAATTAAACTCTAAGATTGAAAGGATGAATAAAAACAGCAGACGCAATTTACTCTATCAATGAACTGTATTTTGGAGAATATTAACCATCGCTGTTTGGGAGAGGCTCCAGTAACATTGTGGTCTTCTAAAAAGTAAACATAACCAAATAAGGCATCGTCACCCTGGCGTCCTGCTTCTCATTACAGATGTACAGTAAAGTGACCTCTGCTCCAGCCAATATAAAACACTCTTCCTGCACCTCCGAGTGGAATTACAATTAGGGAGACGGATGCAACAACAACTGCTGCATCATGTTGTCAGATGGTTTGAATCATTGGGGTTTTGTTGTGAGAAATTCAATTAAGATGAAATATCTACATTTCTATCCCCAGATTTACAATGTCACTGGCTACATTTGGCCATTGGTGGAAAAAGATTATTCAGTTAGTCCTCCAAGTATACTCGGTAACGTAATAAAATATGAAAAGTGAAAGTACTCTCCATGCAGAATGGTCTTGTTTAATTTATTTTCCACAACTACATTTTGGGTCCCAGCAACGTGATTTCATGGCGCGAATGCCACATTCCGTATGTCATGATACGCATTTGAAACTTTTAGCGTGTCAATTCAAAACATGGGGCTAACGTTAAAAAAAAATCCTGTCTTTTCCAACATTCAACCCCAGGTTGTTAATGTCAAACGTTCACTGTTAGTTTTAGAGAACAAAACAACAACAACAACCGTACTCAGTTGGGTTTAGAAAAAAAACATTATGCATGGGCTTAAGATAAGTCAGTAAGTTAAATACGTAAGTAAACCACGCAACATAAGAAAGGAAAACAATCTTCACTAACATAACTGTGGCTCAGTGGTGTGCAGGGTTGTCCTTCAATCAGAGGATCGGCGGTTCGATTCCCCGGCTCCGCTAGCCCATGTCGATGTGTCTTTGGGCAAGACACTTGACCACAAATGTCTCTCGTAGCTGTGCCTACGGTATGTGATTGTGTGTATGAATGTTAGTTACTCCTGATCTGCAGGTGGCACCTTAGCCCCTCCCATAAGTGCATGAATGGGTGAATGATGACATGTACTGGTAAAGTGCTTTGGGTCGTCGGAAGACTAGAAAAGCGCCCTACAAGTGCGGGTCCATCCATCCATCGATTACTTCAAACAAGTCAACAAGGATATGGTTTCATACGGGACATGGATAATGGTCTTCTGCAATCAGTATAGGCTAAAATGAAAACCCAATAATAGCACGCAAAATGACCTATGAAATTGCCTCGTCATTCACATTTGGTGGCACCAGACTGGTCTAAGACGGGGACTTTGAATATATTCCTCTCACACGCTCAACATAATCAAAGCGCTGCAACAACCGAGACTCTAAGTGGAGACATGCTTGTTCACTGTTACTTGTGATTATCAAACAGTGTCCTCATAGGTTTTATTTGGAATACATCACTACAAGCAATGATTTGTCAAGTGACCCAGTAGGCTACTGCAAAAGTAAAGTCATACTTAACCTCTCATCGACACAAACAATCAATATATGACTCCCTGTTGTATATGGACGTGAGAACAAAACAAAAATAATAGACGTAATAATTGGATTTTGACACGGGCCTCTCTGTGAAACGGGTCTGTTCATTTAGTGTGAAGCAACAGCCAGGACTTGATTAGCTTAGCTTAGCATACAGATTGGAATCCCTGTTGAATCCCTCAAACAGCAAAGCTCCAAACCTCTAATTAAATTACCAAAAGTAAATAACATATTTTTTTCTTACAGCAGCCAGAGATTGCAGAAGAAGGGGTTGTTTATTCAAATACTTTGAAACCATAGCACGTCAACATATCCAGACAGACAGGCTCAGTGAAAGCAAATGAGGTTAACGGCCGCTCACTTCAGCAGTGAGAACTATTTAGAAAAACATAATTATTAATTACAGTATCACATACAAGTTTATGTGTCGTTTATGGTGTCACACCCGTCCTGTAATAGAACATGACAAGGCAGCTTAAACTGGTTTGGACCCCCTTGTGCAGTGTCATGAACACTTGATTTACACACCACAGCTCAGTGGTGGATCACGGAGGAAATTAAAGTATTTTTCCTCCAAACCCTGATTCTCCATTAAAATTAAAGGAATATATTTTTGCGAGAATGTGATTATTTCTGATACTTTTGTAGAGCCTCTGTTGGCAGAAACCCCTCTAACCCATATCCTCAAATGAGATTGTTCTGGTTAATATTGTGCGAATGTGGCGAAGCTCCAGAAATATCTTTAAATCCGTAGATTCATCACGAGGGCTGAGCTCTAACAAAAGCAAAGCTAAAAATGTCAGACAAAGTCAACTAATTGCAGACTTCCTGATCATTTGAAATCATATTATCTCATTGTTGCATATCTTATTTCATACTGTACTGTCATGAAATGCTGTTTCTGAAATGTTTACTTAGGTTTTACCGAATCTAATTTAACTCAATTCATTTAAGCTTAAGGGTACACCTTTAAACATTATCACATATATTAAAATCGGAGTTGTATTATCTTAGAAGTTTACTGCAACATTTGTAACTTTCGGTAGGATTAAACAGAGCATCACTTATGGTGTTCTCTACCTTATCCAATCTATACATACATTTATACTGTTTCTTATCACTGTCTTACCTGTGTTTATGTTGATGAATGGCTTTCGTTATGAATCTTGTCGAACACAATAACAAACCGACTGCATGTCTTTGAATATGGCTACTTTTTATTCCAAAGATGAGCAGTATGGGGCCACAGTAACGTCTGAGCGAGCTTTAAAAGGGGGCTGAGCCCATGTGCTCCATGCTTATTAATCTACATGGATCATCAGCTGATGAGGATGCTGACTTTGTACCCGGACATGTATATGAAAAGTGTATATATATATATATATATATTTGGGGCTGTTAAAGAGGAGGGAACATTTAAACAAATCTGCATACATCATATCATTCATTTCCAGAACCAAAAACACAACCTGTCGTACCTGGACATGTTATCTACAATTAGATTAAATTAGAAGGGATGTGCCTCATCCCATTACTGACAAATGGATACAGCAACATTGTTAGGTATATAGCATGAACTTGAAATACAGTAAAACAAGTGGACATTTAAACAAATAATAATAATAATAATAATAAAGTTCCACATTAAAACTATAATTGTCATGAAGCTACACAGCTTTGAATATCTCATGAACCTCGCCCACACCATCAGCACTGTTATTCTTAATTTTGACTTCTTTCCAAAAATTCTAAAGGCCTTTTACTTTGCAGTGCTTATTTTTGGCATGCAAGTCAGCCCTCACAGTCCTCTTATTTCATTTTAGTCAAGATCAGATTTAAATCTTGCACTTGCTCATTTTTAAGCCCACAAAAGAGCTGATGCTTAACGTTTCCAGCCTCAACCCAATGGCATAATGGGCCCCTCATTGTGTTCATTCCAGACAGGATTAATACTAAATACTTTGTTTTTACATTTAGAAATAGGTTTAACTGCCAGATTGTGAACTGTATTGTCACAGACACAGCCCTTGTTGCCAATGTTTGGTGTTTTAACATCTCTACAGAGGGTGGCATCTCTAGGAACCAATAATATAGTGCTCAATGCCAGAAAGGTCACGACATTCCCAATCATAGCAGGTGGTTTAATTCTTATCCTCTCATAGGTCTCCAACCATAGAAGCAAGTACATTTGATCTAATTTCATCCATTGTCGGTCTGAACTACTGTGTGAGATGTCCCCATGTCATAAACACAGGTTGAATGATTATACACAACGAATGAGACTTTAATCTATATTCTAGACAAAAAGTGGGCAGAAAAGAAAGAAGCAACCCGAGTAACTCAACAAATTCTCCTCACATCCTGCCGGAGATTCACAGCATGTTACATTGATAGAGTTAGTGTGACAGAGCAGAGATATCCACATCTTTAACACTTTGTTAAAAGAGTCCCAATTAACATTTAATCCATACTACCAGGGCCATCCGAGAAAAACAACAACAGCTGTGTTCCTGCTTGCTGGCCGTTTTGCCTGTTTTTATGTCAATCTTGAAGCTATGCGTAAATGTATATATACATTGTAAATTAAAACACTATGTAAAACATTATATCTCAGAATAAGTAGTGGGTGGTATATCACAGTCACAATTATCCACTGTAGTGATGTTATTTCCAACTCTAATATTGTATTTTTGTTCTAAGTGTTGCATGAAAGCCTGCCAAATAGCGTAATCTATAATCCCTAAAAAAAAAAACTTTAATATGGACAAAGGGATCCGCCATGAACACATGATTTCCCCCCGAGGTTTGTGGTTTGGGTCATTCATTATTCATTATGATGAGTTATAGTCTTTGGGGTGTGCTCCTCCCACTGGTTTCAAGAGGGAGAGGTTCAAATGATAAAAAGGTGATGTCATGTACCTCCATGCATTGATCAGTATGAAATCAATAATTAAACCTACTCCAAGGAACTTTCATTTTGTGATGATTTTGGCAGCCCCTATGGACAAACGTGGTTGGGTTTCCATGGGCGCCACATGCTCATGTTGTAAAGATCTCATGCCCCCCTTCCCTCCAGCAGGCCCAGTAATACAGAGCTCTCCACCTCCCAACACATCTCTGATATCAGATTCAATGACAGGCTTTGAGGATCACAACATAAAAATAGCCAGTTTTGTCACTGATGGTTTGTTTTTACTTATGCAAGTCATACAGAGGTATCAGTATTACATTGAGATTGTTTCATAACCTGTTAAATTGCTTGGAATAACATTACATCTTTTTTCATGAATAATTGTTAATAAATAAAACTTGAGGAAAATACTTTTAGACAGAGGTACCACAATCTGGATTGTGTTTGTTTTCAGCCGTCAGCTCTCTCCAATGAAACCACTTGCAATCAGGCAAGTTGATTGGCAGTTGTTTGTGCTGCAATATTATGTATTCTTCTGCATCTCTCTTTGAAAGTATTCTCCTCTGAGCTGGACGAGTAATCAATTGATAATTGATTGGCAGGATGATATTAGCGTTACAAAGTTACATTTGCCAGTTGGAGCCAAAGTGAAAACACAGCACAACACCTACTGGTGTGTAAATAGAAAAGAAAGAGCAGGCAGATCAAAATAAAAGATAATAATATATAAATACTAGAGCAATTAGAGAAATCACAATATGACAGAAAAATATCACCCTAAAGGATGACGACATGAAATCATCTTTTGTGCTTTTATTTGCTGTTGTTGAACCATAAATTGAAGCTAATTGGACGGCCGTGGAGCTGAGTTGGAGCAACACGACTGAAGGATCATTGGTTTAAATCTCTATTTGGGGAAAATCCTGCCGGAATGAATGTGAAGCATTCATCCTTCTTCAGTAAATGCCATTAGAGTAACGTTGTGCAATACACAGAACATTGGATTGGTCTGCTGCAGCTGCCCAGTGGTCATCAGCTCAGAGTATCAAGTGGGACTTGACCACCAAGGCTGTGCCTGCCCTGTGGTCTGTGTAGTAAAAAATAACCCCCCCCTTGTAGTGGTGATATGACTCTAACACCTTGTTAGCAACAAGACTAAGAGCCTACGAGGCTGTGCTCAGAGACCAAGGTGGTTTGAGCTATATGCTAACGTCAGCACTCTGTAATATGATCACGTAAAAATGCAAATTTTTAGCACATATAAAGTGTGCCATTGTCCACACCTTAGCTTGGCATGTTTACATGCTAATAGTTGTTAGAACTTGCAGGTATCTAGTCATAAATCAAAGTATTTGACAAATAAAAATGTTGACCAGATGATAGCAGATAAAAGCTCAGAGGATTACCAATGTAACAACTGTTATGAAGTGGGGGACACGAATGTCTGTATCAGATGTGATGGCAATTCATTTGGAAGTTACCGAGACATTTCAGAAAATAATAAGAATGTCAACCTCGTGAAAAGTCAGGGGAACAACATTGGGCTTAATTCTCTGGGAAACATGAACGGCTGTACCAAACAGTAGTAGAGACATTTCACTCAAGAACAAGACATCCATCTCATGGTGGAGCTATATAGGAAAAGTCTATATCTATAAATAATCACCAAAGTTACTGGAATTAATCATCTGGGGACTATGAATGTCTGCATTAAATTGGTAATCCATCCAATAGTTATTGAAACATTTCAGTAAAACCTAAAAATGTCCGTCCTAGTAGCGTTGGTTGAAAACCCAAGGGACCACGAACAACATTGGGCTCAATCCTCTGGGGAAGCCGAACATCCCGACACAATTGTCCATCCCTTATTAAGAAATATATTTTTGTGCAATTCAAATTGTCACCCAACAGCTCGAATGCGTCAGTTTCTTCAAGGTCTTTGCACCATAACTGACATAAATTCAGGTTTTGGTAATGATATTCATTGAAACATTTGGAGGCATTCTACTGTCTTCTATATGGTAAGTTATGTGGTCTATTGTTCCATAGTGGATATGGAAATGCTTCTCCAAAGTAATATTCTTTGCATATTAGCAGCCACTGGTTAAAGTAGATAACTGATGGAAACTTACTACCTAAGACTCCAACACATTTTAGGCATTCTAGACGGAACTTTCACTCATGCATCATCATGAGTGAAAGTTTTAATTTCCAATTCATAAATGAAAGATAAACACATCTTTAAATAAACCACTAGATGTTAGCCCTGGGACACCAATTTGTTTTCAAAGCACTTATAAGTCCTGATTGCTGCACTGATGACACACACACACACACACACACACACACACACACACACACACACACACACACACACACACACACACACACACACACACACACACACACACACACACACACACACACACACACACACACACACACACACACACACACACACACACACACACACACACACACACACACACACACACACACACACACACACACACACACACACACACACACACACACGATTAATTCGCTTCCGCAGTGGAATTGTGCCTTTATTGTCTTGGCTGATCAACTTGACAGACAGTAATGAAATGAATGACATTAGATATCCCGACATAGTGCTCAGCCTCCACAGATAAATCCAGACTTCCCGTCCACAGGAAGAGCAGCAATGGAATTCATTATCAAAAAATAATAAGTCTTGAACGTCTCTCTTAAGGCTTTTGGTCCATCCGCAGAGCGTGTGCCCCCATGTGCTGCTTCCTAAATGATCCACGTCATTTGTTCGCACACTCGATCTCACTGTGTGCTTCTCTTCCTGACGCCCATGATGTAGCTTGGATGGCATTCCCTCATAATGAGTTGCACCACTACAGGGATCTCCAGGGCACAATAATTATTATTATCACTTCATCTGTAGATATATTTGTATATGAAGCCATTTGTTTCGTCGATAAACATTTCATAAAATACTGAACAAATGACCATGATAATACCGTATTTTGTCCCACCAAACAGTACAACATCCCCAAATATTAAATATACATTGATACAAAACAGAGAGGGGACTGTAGAAGCTGCAACCGATTATCAGAGTAGTTGCTGATACCTTCTCAGCTGATCAATAAATCGTTCCAGCTCCATTTAAGTTGTGTATCGTATAATTAAATTCTGACCAGGCTAGTCATCTTCCTCTCTTTCCTTGTGATTCCTGTCAGTCTTTATAACAAGCAGTCAATAAAGACAGAAATAAGAAGAAGAATTCTAGTTTCATAAAAGGCCAAAGTGTGGAAAATACCGGTATGCTGTCCGCGAGGTTTTCTATTTTGTGAATACTCGTATTAATGGCCACAATATCAATTGCATGGCCTATTACAGAAAGCATGTTGCATTATGCTTCTGTGATTGCTCCTCACTTGTAATGAGCAAAAGCTGAGACAGAACATCTGAAAGTGATGAAGAATGGATGGAGCTGCGATGGATTCTTCAAACCGTCTGGGTTGACTCTGCTGACATTCAGGCTAACATTAAGAGACAGGGAGCAAACACAATTTTTCAGTTGAGCATCAGTGCTGAAAATGATGAAGTGTGTACAAACTCCTTGAGTGGAAGACAATAGCTACCAGGAAAGCAGACAATGACAACTGGATTGTACTTAATTGAGAAAGTAGAGGGGATTATCACACTTTGAACCTCATCTCAGGAGCTGAATGACTCATATTTACAAAGCATCCACTAATTATTGATATTTCTGTATTTTTTTTCTCTACGTCTCATTCAGAATTCTTCTTTCAAAACCAACACGTTTGATGTATTTCTCCAATATTTACAATGTGCAGCCATATCCAATAAACTCAAAGAGCTCATCTTGACACTGGATGAAGCTATTTGATTTAACCGTGACATAACTGGGGAGACAGAGACACCCTCTGGTCTGTTTCTGCCATTACTGCAGTCTGAAAAGAGGCAGTGAATACAATATATATACACATACACACACATATACATATATACATATATATATACATACACATATATACATATACATACATATATATATATGCATATACACACACATATATATATACACATATATATACATATATATATACATATATATACATACATACATATATATACACACACATATATACACATACATATATATATAAACATGCATAATACATGCATATACCCTGGCATAGTGTATATATATATATATATATATATATATATATATAAACATGCATAAATATATATATAAACGTATATGCAATTATACATACATATATACATAAATATATATACGTATATGCATGCATGTATATACATACATATACAGTATATATACATATATATACATACATACATAAAAATATATACACACATATATATATAAATATGTATACATATAAACATATTTTATATCCCAATGAGGTCAGTGAATGTCTTCGTGGCTGAACTTAACATATAGAAGAATCATATTTTAGGACTTAAAAGCTGTATTTGCTGAAAAACACTTAACTTAAATGAACGCTGCAAACTGCATCCCACCTTCTCTGACAAATGAGCGATACTGACAGCTACAGTGGAACAGCATACCAATTTAAAAGTGGTCAACATGTACTGAAAGTTCACCCCAAACTGCACAATTGATAAATATCAACAGCTGTGTCATTAGAGAGGAAGCAGGGGAGTGAGAGGACAGATAGAAACGAACAGATAAAGAGAACCAGAAAGAAAGAGAGAGAGAGAGAGAGCAAACAAGGCCAACGGGGAAATAAGTGCAGTCATTTCCATGTGTGATCCTCTGAGACGGGGGTTTAACAAGCTGTGCATAAAGACAAGTCGTTGTGGGCGGAGCTCTTCTTAATCATAGCTGTGAATGTTCAACAGGAAACCGGGAGGAGAAACTTGTTAATTGAGATCTTGATCCTCCAGCGGTGTCTGCTATAACTTTAAGCTACCCATTTTTCCCCCAGATATTTTATTAGCACATGCAGGCCACACTTGGGGGCACACTTTAATGAGGTCTGTGCATTCATTGTTGTTATTTGTGGGAGACACCAACAATCCTGCATATACAGAGAATGTTTGGAAGAAATGAGGCAAATATATTCAGATGAGAAAGAAAAGGGTAGTTATGCCTTATGATTCATGTTTTGGATTTGCTGCAACAGTAACTACACTAACAAAATACAATTTTGATGTGAACATTATTTGAATCTTCCAAAATGTTGACTCATTTCTGTATTAGATCTTGTTTAGGAAATAAGTGCCATCACATTGAAAATCACTTCAAATTCAGGCCTAAAGCTTAATTAATGACTACTTGGATTATTATGATTATGTATATTGTTACTTTCTCTCACCTCATTTCTTCTCCAGCATTTGTGTTGCATACCTGTTCGCTGCAATACACACATACATGTCTAAATAAACCTATGAAATAAATTCATAACAGATTTGTTTTACTGAGTACTTATAAATATAGATTTATTTTCTATTTCCAAGTGATATGCTAGCTTTGTGTTTGTTCTTTGAATCCAAGTTGAATTGCCATTATATAAATTGTTTGTAATATGGCTATACAGTGAACCCATTTGTTTATTAATCTCACCAGCAACATCCATTTTAACCAACACTATGTTGATTTATGTGTTATTGCTTAACCCACACATTGTCAAGAATCACACGCCCTAATCATTTCCGATCCAATGTGTGCACAGGAAATGGTTTCCTCCCCTTTGTCACCATTAAAAGATGCATTAGATCTCCCACTCATCAGTGGACCTGAGCCACGGGAGGATGTGTGAAGATGTAACTTGTGAACAATCAGTCACAATAAGAATTGAGTGAGGAAATCCTCAGGAAGAGCGCTGATGATTTGTTTTAGTTTAACAAATACTTTCTTTAGTTATCTTTGCATTTGTTATCGCCAGTTAAATTAAATACATTAAGGGAGAGTAACGGATGACCCAAATTGACTCAAGTACTGTACTTCAGGACAATTTGGAGGCATTTGTACTCATTTCCATTTTTGATACTTTTACTTCAACTCCACTATATTTGGGAGGGAAATATTGTGCTTTTTACATCGACGGCTAAAGTTTGCTACTTTTCAGTTTCATAATGTATGTAAAAACCCACAAAATGAGATTATAAATGACATTTCATCATTAAAAAGGTGACGGCAATTATTTTGGCTTGTGACCCCTTTACCAAAAACACAGCGTGTATTTTGGGCCCGTTGTCATGTTTGTTTTGGCCTGTGAGGAGTTAGCAGCTCCAGCAAAGAGAAGTTTTAGATTATTTAAATTAAATCACAGAAGCCCTTAGGTGTCAACTTATTCAGTATTTCACAAAAAGCAAAGATTAGCAAAATAAAATCTCTATAGATTTGTGTGGCAGACCGCTTTTGTTTTTATTTCCTACCCCATTAATCATACCTGACCCCTCAGATTTACTTATGACTGCTGAGGGGCCAGTTAACCGAACTAAACTACCCGACGGTGTGTAAAGCAGTAAACACAAGAACCACTTGACTTTGATGGACCAGCCTCAATCTAGTGGGGGGGAATCTAGTTTTCATATTTCTAAACTAGTTTGTAAAAGACAACCATGTAGACCAGTAACAGCAGGTACTTATTTAATCCAATTGACTTGATGTGGAAACACCACAACATTCTGACTTTCAAGGGGATGTTATTTCTTTAAGGATTTCAGCCTTCAGTGCAGTTTCTTCCTTTAGGGTAGTCAAACACAAAGTGAGTTCACAAATGAAACAAGCCAAGAATGTTAAATGTGTCACATGTTAAAACACTACACAACTGTTTTGTTTCTCTTCTTTTTTTTACTTTAGTTTTGATCCACAGAGAAAAAGAAAACATGAGCGTTAATTAAGGGCCGAAATACAATACGTTAGAAATTATGTGCATTTATTTTTTATCTCCAAATATTTTCTTTTGTCGTCCTTGTGAATTAGTTTGCCAGAGCTAAAATGAAGAATCATAAGTTGGTGCAAACAAAAGCCAGGAGCTACAAATCTAAGCCGTTCATGCCGAGTCCTACTGGATGTTTCGTTTGGCAAACGCTTCGTGGAACGGATACGAGAGCTGCATGAAAAAGTCTGTGTTGGGGCAGCTGTCAAAGTCCATTTCACAGCTCAGCTTTCATCGGCCTCCAGGTTAATGTTGTTACCAAACTTGGCATAGAGCTGGACCTTCAGATCACCCAGTACTTGCTGTATCGCTGACACGCGATCCTCAAGGCCTTTGACCTCCTGCTCCAGTGTTTCCTGATTAAAGTACATAAACTCCAATTACAAGACAACCGCCACAATTTCCCCACACGAGGCGAGCAACAATGGACATTTCCACAAATTGGTTTAAATAAATGATTAGATGACTTATTAAAACACATTCTGAAGACAGAAGAAAATGTGACGTAACGTGCTGTTAACTGTTAAGACAGCTCAGAGGCAGTATAACTCAATGAATGGGACAAAGCAGCAGCAGACACAAGGACAGGACAGGGAAGTCCTGAGGGATGGACAAGGTCGAATTTGAAGGTCAATGCCTTCCCTTTCTACAGCTGGCAGTTATGAAGCACTGATACAGCCACGCTCCGCTCCCAAGGACAATCAAGTGCCCCCAAACTGCTTTGAATGGTTTATCACTGATTTAATGCACTGGACCACTCGTCTGTGCTTGTATCTACAAAAATAAATAGTTCTACATTGTGAATGCCATAATTTGCTTGTCATCAAAGTGAACTAAAAATGGTTAAAATAGGCTGCATTTGTAATCTAGGACAAGCACAAGTATTGAACTATATATTCGTATTGGATACAAGTTGTTCAAAACTAAAATATATATATATATATTACATGTTTGGAGATTGTGTCAAAGGTTTACATTCAACATTGTGGCATATGTGCCAAATACCTGTTTTCAAACTGCATCACAAATAACACACTGTCAGATTTAACAAAGTATTCTGACAGATTTATTGAGTAATTTTTGTGTATGGGACAACTGTGGGTCAGTGGTTAGCAATCAGAGGATCGCCGGTTCAATCCCCAGCTCTGCTAACCCTAAATTGCTCCCCGTAGCTGTGTCTACGGTGTATGATTGTAAGTTGCTTTGGATAAAAGCGTCAGCTAAATTAAATAAAATTAAATGTATTTGCGATTTACAGCAGCTCAGCAGGATGCATAAATGAATAGGCATTGAGTTGTATCTGACAAGGCACTAAAACTAATCATCAATAACGCTTTCACCACATTTGTCAAACCATATGCAGTGTTAGTAAGTTTTGTGTGCACTTTAATTATTTCATTTTGGGCCACCAGGTAGGAAAGCACAGCAAAGAATAGAATATTATGGGGCGTGAACGTGTGCATGAAGTATGCGAAAACATAAATACATATAAATAACACCTGGTGAGTTATGTTCACTCACCTTGAGACGTGACATGATTTTTTTGGTTGTTTTTAATTAACAGCTACTAACTGATCAAAAATTGTCTAACATGGAAATCATAGATGCTTTTTTTATTTTGTGCCAAATAAACAAATTGTAACTTAATATAAAGCATGTAGTTTGGCTCTATATTCAAATAAACTATTATGAAAAGAGCCAAGTAAGGTGAAAGTTGTTTTAATGCGAAATATAAAATAAATGAGTGAACTAATCTTAGAGCTGATGTATTTACGGTCAAAAGTCCAATTGCTCATCAAATTACTTTTTATATCATTCATCAGTGTAAAACTTCACAGGCCTTAAACTTGTTGAGGCTCTTTTACTGATGATTACAAGTCTGACGCACTTACCTTTGCAGCCTCCAGCAACTCTTGTGTTTCTTCCTGGGTGTGACTGACGAAGACATCGCCAATTTGATATGGGATCAATAGAGCGTCGTCGTCTAACATCATAAGGTCATCGCTGGCGTCCTGCAGGTTCTGAAGCGATTTCTGAAGGGAGACATCAGCAGATCGTTAGTCTCAATTAGGGCTGTTAACAAATTAGTATGAGTGATTTAGCAGCTGCACTTTATTACACACTTAACTAACTTATCCAAACAAATTAGGTTTCAGTGGAATTAGAGTCGATTCAACTTCACGGCTGTTTTTAAAGACTGTACTTTATGGCTTCAATGAGCATGAAGCCATGTTAAACTTAGGGGGTGTAGCCTCGTTATTAGAAACACTTCTCACTGAACCACATTCAAATTAGGAACGGAAACCAAAGTGGCCATTGAGTATATTAAACAGCTCCTTAAAAAGAGAGATTATGCAGCATTTTCCTTAAAAACAATGTTTAGACCCGCACAAAAAGAATCCCTCTCAATCATCAGTGTGTGTATCTGCAGAACCCTGCTCTATCTGCCCGTACTTTATTTTGTTCTGTTTGGGTGTAAGCCTTGGGCACTGGGGGTGTAGTCCCCATTTAAGCGCAAGCATCCAAGATCAATTACAACAAAGCATGGGAAAAAAAATTCTAATGTTGCGTTTACAGTTAGCGGCAATTAGTGCATAGTATGCCTTTAAAATAGATCTAAAACATTCCAATCAACTGCCTTTGTTTGATACATTTTCAACTCAGTGTAGTTAATATCTTATGTCAGTCAGTTTAGAGACATCAGGTCTGAACACAACTCTAGTATTCCCAAACCACAGGATAGTCCAACTCATTTCTAAATATGATTTTTGTAAACATATATGACCACATGGTGTGTGTGGTGGTCACAACACTCTGTGCTTACCTTCTTTGCTTCGATTTCATTTTTCAGCTCCGTCATCCGACTTGTGTTCCTGGCAAATTTATTGATCTTCTGCTGATCTGCGAATGTGACGTTCACTTCTTCAATGGCCTGCAAACATGAGGATAGAAGTTAAAGCTGTGGCAAAAGTCAGTGAACGAAAGTTACTAAGTATTAGCCTTTTCTGCTACTTGATACTTCTATGTCACTACAATTCAGAGGAAAATACTGTATTTCTCTTAATCCACTAACCTACATGATGTATATGGGAACACTAAATAAAGTATACCAACAGTGTATAAAGTAGTTAAAATGAGGCTGAGCGTGAACAGCGGCAACATGTAGGTGACACCTACCGCATTAATAATTTAAAGTCTATAATAAAATGTTGCATTATTCTCAAGTGGGCCTCTCTGCATAATGAGTACCTTTACTTTTGAGACTAGAGTATATTTTAATCATAATACTAACCGTTTTATATTTATAAGTAGAACACTTTTAATGCAATACTTTTACTTGTGAACGGATACCTTGTATCAACACTGTGGTATTGGTACTTTTAACGGTATTTGAAAGTACTTCTGCCACTGCTAACGAACACCAGCCAAACCAAATGCTAGCTTCGCTAGCATTCATATGAACGTATTGGTTAGCTTGCTAGCTAGCTATAGACGACAGCTTGATCGGTGGCCAGTCACTGTCCCCAAATATCACAGCCGGCGGTTAGCTACTCATCGCCATTATCTGTGTGCTGGTAACTTGTCTCGCTGGGCTCTCGGTTGCATAAACACATGACACCTCTAACTCGTGCGCTAGCTATCAAGCTAACACTTAACGGCGGCTCACGACAATCGTTGACATGAGCTGCACGAGGGTGTGGCCGTGGTTCAGAGACCACGAGCACCAGCCGTTAAGGCTTTCCTCCCCGCAAACACCTCTACTCTCCTATATGAACCGTCAAAGGAGACCGCAACAGACTGTCTCTGAGAATCAATCCAATTTATCTTTATTTAATACTTACTACAGGTCCCTTCATGGTGGCTGCCATCATGGCTTCCTCGAGTGCACAAAGACAGTGTTTCTAAACCGAGCAATATGGCTACACCGCCACCTAGTGGCGCGGCAACCAAAGAGCACGACGGTGACGATGGCAGTAAAGTGCTTGATTTGGTCAGTTTCTACTTGTTTTTATTTACCATTTATCATCATGTGTTGGTTTCCCCTCAATCGCACATGTGCTTTTAAAATAAAACATAACCAATTAGGCCAGTATAATGTGGTATCAAATATGGTCCTTCATTTACATCCATCCTAATAACACAAGGCACTTGATCAATTTCACCAATGCATAAGGGCATAATTCAGCCTGTTTGGTGTCTAATGGTCATTAATCAACCCTCAAGAAATGTGCTTACAATATGTCAAACAAGTTATTGTATAAACCGGAACTGCTGCATTGTAATATGTCTACAGCAAACAGTACTGCACCCAAGCTCAAATATTTACTGAATAGACCTGCGATGCTGGAGCACTGTGAGGCTACATGTAATCCAATTTCAACTAGCTGCAGAGGATGAGTGAAGTGTACCATATCAACGTTTATTAAATGTTGTTGCAACTGGACATTATCATGAACAATCTATTGTCTTGACTAAATCTTTCTAGTTCTAACAATAAGGCGGCTTTTTGTCTTGTCGTGCCACTGAGGCATGACTACTGAAACTAGTAGGCTGACATGCGTTGGTACATCATGAGGAGTTTGCTTGAGGTCTCTCAGCTGCGGCCTTGAAGGAAGTCAAAAGTGCACAATCCGAACAGGGGAATCCAACTCCCACTTCAATGTGCAGGCCATAGGCTACAATTGAGACATTGTGCTCATGGATTCCAGGCCTTGTCATAAATTCAATAAATGTGCTTTGAAGTTCTTTTTAAGAACTTTATTTTGCTGTTGTTTGTGGTAAAACAACCTTTGGTTGATTTGCATAAAGAGGCTTTTGTCAACATGATCAAAGCACATTTATTCTCAAAAGTAGCAAACAAAGCAAATGATGAGAATAATAAAAGAAGGAAGAAATCAGTTGATGGACTAAAGTCAGTTTGTCTTTGATCCCTGAACTCCTCGCTGACAGGTCTGTATCGATGTATTGGGAGGCCCTCAAAGACATTTAAACATGACTATGTGAAAGGCTTTAAAGACGGGTGATTTCATTACAGAGCTCATTGTGCTTCTTGATTAACTCTGATAATCAAGCAGATAGCTGTTCTTTGCTAATCAAAAAGCTCTTTCTCAAATAATATCAAAGAAATACTTTATACATAAATAAATAAATACTGCTCGTAATGACAACATGCTTAAAGTTTTCCACTTAAAAAATATAAATATCCAGGCTAAAGTGCAAACATATGTATTTTTGTTTTGGCAGGGTGGAAGTGTGCCAGGCCAATATCCTTAAGACACATCCTGTTACTTCTCATTTGTCAACAGAAATGTGCCGTGTTACCATAGTGTGATTGTTTACAGTGTAACTACATCATGTCGGGGTTTCATCAGAGAATTCACAGTGCGATTACCATAAGCTAGTATTCGAGAGCACCGACACTCTGTTTGGCATTTTACTAAAGGAAGGCAATTGATTACTTAAAAACAGTCCCACCCATTTTTAAAGCACACCAGCTGTCTATATAAGCTGTTGGTAACAGCTTATATAGACAGCTGAATAGGAAGAGCAAGTACATCTTACTGACACAGTGACCGACTCTTTCCATATCATTTTTTTCTAAGGGAGGATTTCACTTGCTTGACTTCCAGAGGTGTAACCAGGTAGGATATTTCAATGACACTGATGTTAAGATACCAAACTACAGTGTGAATGGATGTACACATTCTTTAACCACTTGAAAGACATTTTTCATTACTTCCCGTGTATTTTTGCTCGTTTATGCAACATAAGAAAACTACATTTCTGTTTATTTCCCTTTTTGTTTCAGTTGAGTCTGTGTTAAAAAGACTGTGTCTGTAGGTCTCCACTGGCAGAAACATGGGAAACGAGCACTCCAAGAGCAAAGAGCAGCTGAACAAGGTAACGTTCGATTAAAAGTTATGTTATGTTGTACCTGTAGTATAAATAACGTTGCTGCCTTTAAATCAGTGGTAAGATTCACATGGTTTTTCAGGCGTTCATTTAAAGTCAAAACCCCTATTTCTGTTGAAATGTAACCCACTGTAGATAATGTCTTACAAGCTGTGGGGCTAACACAGACCCATAATTCTTTATTATGTTTCATAGAATGGGGTGATTCCTGAGAAGTGTAAAAATGGATCAGCGAACGGCGTCTCTGCAAACGTCTCACCCAATGGTATGGAGATTGCTGGTGAGTGTGTGAGATGATCTTTTCTCGTCAAGATAACGAATTGAAAAGTAAAAACATTTTAATGATTTAACTGTTAAATGGTGAAAAGATTTTGTTATTTTTCTGCAAATCTTTTATTCTGTTTAATTGTATCATTGTATCTTGCTCTGTGGGAAAATACTGGACATCGGCAGATCTTTGCATGTGTGTGCAGGATTAGTCCTTTGGACTTTTATAAAGCTCCGTCAATACAGTGACTCACTGCTAGACTCAGTGTTGTGACTTCCAATGTAAACTATAGGCGTAGTCTCAGACATTGACAAGGAGCCGCTATTTGTCCTGTCATGGTGTGGTTTGAGTCTTTGGGACAAGGATTCCTACTGGGACTTGACTTTGTCCGAAAGCTAATGTTGACGCTGGAGATAATGATAATGTCACTTAGCCCATGTTTACCTCCCAGAGCACTGCACAAGTAGATCTCATGCATGAGTTTAATGTTGCATGCATAGAGCTTAATATTGAAATCAACATTGATATGTACTAGTGGGGACAGCTGTGACTTTCTTTGGTGAAGCAGATGTACACACATAAGTAAATATTAGGTGGGGCAAATTATTGCAACATGGACTTCACATGACATAAATCCAAACTTAGTCCCAGTTAGTAACATTTTGACAACTGGTACATATATTGATCTATAAATGGAAAAAAAAGAAGATTAACGAGCAATTAGTTTGGTAATTCCATGTTCCAAAATGTGGAATCCAATCTTACATTTTATTCACATTTTTCTTTCTTCTTTTTTTTTTTGCAGTTAACTGTGATACCACAGTGCAGCACAATAGCAAGGCCCTCTCGTTAAACTGTGCCACTCAATCAAATGATTTTGTGATTGTTGAATCAGGCTGTGAACCTGCTGACGCTCCAGTTATTTCTGAAATCGTTGAAACCATCATCCAGAAGGAAGAGCGCAAGGAAAGTAATGAAGATCAAACGGATGTTGGTCTTCCTGCCGCCGATCCACAGACAGTGAGTATACTTTTCATCTTTGTTTTCAAGGTAATTCTTGTCATTGTCAACAAATCCCATAAAAAGACAAAGACACTGGAAATACTCAGAGAGACAAATGTGTGTTTATCCACGACTGAAAAAAAGTCCTCAACAAATCTAGTATATATTCCTGATTGAGTCGCATTTCCTTCTTCTTTTTTATTTTTATTATTTAGCCCTTCTCTAAATATTAAAACTATGTTTTTTAGCCAAATCTGAAGTTTTCATGTTATAGATAGTTGGCTAAGAAAAGCAGCCCGTATTGATTAACGGGACTATATAGTTAGTTTTGGTCTTTTCATTGGATTTGTTCATAGAATAATGCATATATTTTAAAGTTGTTTAATCTATAGAACCATCTGCATGCCAAATTGCCCCTCAGTCAAGTAAGCCAGTTTCTGCCGTACATAAACCATACTAAAAACAAATAGAAAAAAAGATAAATAAATAATTTCTGCAATCACAAAAAAATTCCTCAACTTCGATAATTGTTCGTCTGTCTCAGTCAAAATGTGATCAAGCACATGGTTGTCATATGTGTCCCGGAATAAAACAAAGAACTGTATTTTATCTAAACACAAATGTTGATTTTCATGATGAAGGAGTCAACCTCAAGTGGAGAGGAAGCTGCCACCGTGATCATCGCTGTGCACCGAGAGAACTTTAAATGTCCACGTCGAAAAGCTGAAATATCAACACAAACAAACAGAACATTTGCAGCAGATATTTCAACCCAAACTGGTCAGGATGATGACGATGATGACACCACCACGGATATCGAGGGCCCGGTTGAAGAAGTAGTCGCCATGGAGGCCACAGCAACTGAAGAAGATCCTCTGAACGAGTCGGCCTGTGTCATTATTGAGGAGTTTGTTGAGGAAGCTGCCAACGAGGAGCCCGGAGACAACCACACGGCTGGAATCATCAATGGAGAAGTGGTCATGGAAAGCATTGTGTATAGGAATATAGTGTTCAGAACGGAACGGGTGAAAGTTACTGACATCAAAAACTATGATCCTGAAGAAGAGAGCGTGATTGGGTGTGAAGAAACTGAGCCAGGCATTACTGCAGAGCCAGAAGAATCCATTATAGAAGAGGAAAATGATATTGAAGAAGCGTTGCCGTTGGAGATCTTTTACAGCCTTCCTAAAGTGGTGGCAGATTGTGTGAAACTGGTTTTCGCAGCTGTACCTCAATCCACTGGCTTTGCTTCTGTAAACATGGGAGTGCCAATCGCAGAAGAAGTAACTGCTGAAGACTATGGTGAAGGAGCGTCAGTCGATGTAGTGCTGACTGAAACAGCTGAACCTCAGTCGAATAAGCTTGTCATCATTGAGGAGCTTCCTGAAGATACTTTAAGCTCTCCTGATGATGCAATCAAGCCTGAATCTATTCCTGAAGATTGTACTTCAGTTGAGAAGGCTGAGGTTGATGAAGATGTGAAAGCTGATGTGGGACCAGAACGATATGAAGAAACAGAACCAAGTCCTGTATTTGTCAAAAACAATGCTGAGTTGATGCTGGAGGCAGCAATCGATGTTCTCTCTCGAGAATTAGAACCTAGTGACCTCACTCATCAGGAGGCTACAGTGGATAATGGCTTCCCCCTGGGTGAAGAGGTGATCACTGCAACAACTTATGTGGCCCTTTCCGGAGAACAAGAAGCAAGCGCTGCTATTCCAGAGGAGCTAGTAGAGACGGTCGCTGACGAGACGAATGAAGACGCTATAGAGGCTTCATCCAATGAATGTGAAGCAGTGCCAGAAAGAGTTGAGGTAGATACCACACACGTAGTTGAGGAACCTGCACAGGTGCCACTGATGGACGCCACCAAAGAGCCCGAGCCCTGCGTTTTGATCCAAGAGGAACCCAACGACGAGAACGTTGCCCCGTCCGACGTGCCGACTGATTCCGATCATGTCGTTTCTGAGGAGCCGGTGCAGGAGAGTTTGAGCCTTCTTGAGTGTCAACCTGAATCCAACATGCCGATGGTCATTCTCCAGACAATTGAAGACAAAGTTATGAAAGAGATGCACGAAACAGATCATTCTGCCATCGAGGAGAACTCTGAAGACTCTCAGATTGCCACTTCAGATGAGCCTGTGTCTGAGAGGGTTGATGCTGTTCTTGAGGCCATCGTGGAAGAAATCATTAGAGAAGATGGTGTTACAGCTGAATGTAACCTTGGGACTTCAGAGGAGGAAGCACCAGAGGTCGTCGTAGAGGGAGAGACTGACGAGAAGGCAGAGAATGAATCAAGTGAGAACTCAACAGATTCAACACCGGACTCACAAAGTGTCACAAGAACAGACACGGAAGCTTTAGCTGTTAGGTTGCAGTCGGCTTGTATATCAGTTGTTGATGAATCAGCATCCAGGCTTGGTGGAACTCTACCTACACAGTACAGTATTAATATTACTATTCATGTAGCCCCAAAGCAAGAACACCAGTAAAATGTTGAAAGATTTGGCTGAATTTTTGTTTTGAAAATGATTGGTCTGCCTCCAGGATAGCATGTGTTGAATGATATGTGGTAGTAATTGTAACTCAATTGTAAAATGATGTGTTGTGTTTTATAAAAAAAATGCAAAGGGTCTCTGTTTTATATATATCATCAACACATGTGCAAAAGCCTTTTCCAATAAAATTAAAAATGAAAACGTCTTCATCATTCATGAGTTTGTTCATTATCTATTTGCCTGCTTTCAAAAAAGGAAGGGTAAGCATGACTTTGTCTAAAAAAGGAATATAAAATTTGAATCAGTCGACGCTGAAAGAACATGAAAGCGAACAGATTTACTAACGATCGTAAAATCAGAGTTAGTTGGTGCTGTATAACCCACCATCAAAACATAGCAAGGTATTTGAGTTTCCTGACATTTTTCAGGGCAAAACTCTCACACATTGTTGAATATCAATGAGTGAGGGGTGGGACACACACATTAATAAAAGGCTGATTGTTGACAATGCCCCGAGTAGGCAGAGGCATGGTTGGAATTGCGCACTCCCATCTCAATGCTGCGATTAAGACACTCACTGCTTGCATTATCAGCGACGCTGCTCTAACGTGATTCTCAAAGGCTAATTCTTTGTGATGGTGTATAGGAGACAGCTGACCTAAAGCCAGAGTCATTGACGGAGCCAGAGATTGTGACTCTAGACTCGGGTCCAGAGGGAGAGAAAGCGGACAACGGAAACAGTCAACCTGAGGAAAACCGAGAAGAAGAGAATACAGTTATGAACTTCTTCAAAACAATAGTAAGTGACACGATTTGAGAAATTAAGTGTGGTTTACATGCACTTCTAATTGCTTGTAAAATTAGACTGCTTGGCAAAAAATGTATTGAAGAATTGCTTTAATCAAAAGGGAAAAAAACATTCCGCCCTTGTTATCGCTAAATATTACTGAAGGCAACAAAAAGTGTTTTAATTTTTACTTATGGCCTCAGTCCAGAAATTGAGTAAATTTGCCTGGTAAAGCGGTGATAACAAATACAACAGATGTTGTGTTTGAATTTGGACGGTGAGTCCTCATATTGTTGAAGTATATGAAAAAGCAACTTTTTTGGCAGCAAAGGTATCCATAACTAAATTTGCCATTATTGCAGTGCCCGATGGAAAAGCCTACAACAAGCAGCTATTGTATTTCCTCTTCATAGTGCTGTCTTTTGGATTCATGCCGTTTTAAAGAGTTGCCATTGCACTAGCCCCATGCTAATCAAGTCTCTGAACATGCGGGAATGTGGTGGCCTATTGTTCAACCCATAGCGTGAGCTCACAAGGGAGCCCTGTGCAGTTGGAAGTTGAGATTTGTGAAGATAGAGCGAGGGCAGGCCTACGCCATCTCCGGAGCACAATGGCTGTCACAATGACAGCGCATGTACTGTATGTGCTCTGTCAGGGACCTCAGTGTGCCTCAGTTAGCTTACCATAAAGGCCTACGTCTGCATTCATGAAAGACTTCTGTTTTATCTAAATAATTATTTTTCTGTTTTAACTACAATAGTCACACTCAGTACTGAGCTTTTCAGCTCTATGAAATTAAGATTTAACATTTGAAGGCGGGCACTGTCGTCTTATTTTTATGTCTGGCATGAATAAAAGGGATTGAAGACCGTCAATCGTTATTTCCTTGTTCCATAGGTGACTTCCAAAATAACCAAAAAGGAAACAGCTACTCCTGTTGCCACAAAAGACCAGGTGACCAGATGTTTATGAAGCATGATATCTCATATAAACCATATTAGTTTATCATGAGTGTACCACCGAGGGATTATTCAGAATAGTTAACGTTTTCTTTGATTTCCATTATCCAGTTTTGTATCGTTATAATTTTGGTAAACAAAGCCGAATCAGTAAACTCAGTAATGTTAGGGGTTTAACATTTGACGAGTTTGTTATACAGTATATTGATTATGTGCTTAACGCTGTTTTTGCTACATAGCTGGCATACTTTATACATATCTCTGATTCCAAAAAACACGTTATTACCAATAGGTTCTCCAATTTATTTATAGAACATGCAGAAAAGCTTTTTTGCAGATCTTCTTTTTGCTTCACTTTAACATCATTTCTCTAACTGCTTCCTTTTTTTTGTTGCCAAATAGTCCCAGAAGGAGAACCAACCAGCGACAACTACTACTGTGAGCACAATGCCCATAAAGTGTTATAATTTGTTTCTTATTTCCCAAGAAAGCACATGTTTACCGGACATAGTTGGATTTAGTTTACTTCCAGGAATTCTACTTTATTTTCTAATGTTGCATTGTACATACTCATTTATTCATTTTACAGTTTATGTTGGATGAATACTGAGTTGCTAAACTGACTTGTTCACTGCTCTGCATTTATCTTATCATACCTCACCTAAAATTGTCATTGTGTAAAATGCATTTTCTGTTGAAGGGGACTATGTGAACGGTTTACTTTCCAAAGCATTACTCTAACACCCGCTCTCTTGAATAGGTTGCACAAGTATCTGAGCCGCCTGCAGCATCCAAAGGAATGTCTATCCCACCGCCACCTCCTCCAGAGCCACCAAAAATGGAAATCAAGGCCGAACCAGCTGCCAAACCTGTCAAACCCACACCAAAAGAAGAACCAAAAGCTGCTGCGAAGGAACCCGAGTCCTCAAAAGGAAAATTAGCACTAAGCAACTTCTTCCGTTCAAAGGTAAATGAAGAGCACACCGGAGATCGCAAGACAAAATCGTTGTGGTCATTCATGTATACTTGAGTGCATGGTCCAGAGTGAAGTCAGATTATAATTTAGTGTGGAACATACTGTATGTGAATTTGAGGTACTGCTGGGTGTCAAGGCATCCAAAGTCAAGGGTGCTTTGGCAAGTGGAGCCGATGCCCCGGCCAAGTCTGCAGCAGTGGTACAGTAGCACATTATTATGGTCTCAAACTGACCATGGCTCATCCTGTTACTAACTGAACAAGAGCTGGTTTGTCTGGAGGTGGCAGAAACTGAACAATTAGCTGTTTTCAAATTGGACCCTGACGCAATTGTCTAAGCTCATTTGTAAACTCCTTTGAATCTTATCCAGACGAATCAGGTTATGTTGGACTCTTTCAAAAATGTGACTCTGCAGCTAGACATGTAATAATAGTAATAGCGTGACTTCGGTCAAAGAGTTTCGCTGTAAAAAAAGCCTCATGTCCATATTTTCATGATACATCACATTCACAACATTTAAATTGCATTAGTGATTCATTCCGTTAAAAAAAGGTTTGCCATTTGGGGAAATACACTTATCTTGCTCACTTGCCAATACCATTCTCATTTCTGTAAGCTAAGTATGAAGCTAGAATCCAACAATTAGCTTAGCTTAGCTTAGCACACAAACTGGAAACAGGGTGAAACCAGTACAAGCACTTCTAAAGCTCACTTATAAACATGTTGAATAGTCCGTTTGGTCTGAGCCAGGAAAGACCACTTGTCATTTTTACACTTACATTTTTAACAAATCAAACAAACAAGATACTCCCTAATTTGGGAAATTCACAGGCGCTGGTAGGTGTAGGCTATTTGTGTACTTTGGATGGAGCCAGGCTAGCTGTGTCCCTTTGCTTCCAGTCTTTATGCTAAACTAAGATAATCTGGCTTTAGCTTTATACTTAGCTCACAGTCATGAGAGTGGTATTTACTTTCTCAACCAACTTTCGACAAAATACAAACATTTCCCCAAATGTCAAATTATTCCTTTAACCAGTTCATCAGTCCGTATTCATTGTCATGCTAACATATGAAGCTTTTCATAATTAGGACATTTCCTTTCTGTTTTGTTTGCTTCTACTAACAATAACAATTCCCTCACTGTCCTGCAGACAAACAAGGTTGCACTACCACAGCCAGCAGTAGAAGTAGAGGTACAGCCAGTTGTAGAAGTGCAGGTAAATTAGAGAGCATGCTCAATCTTCTCAGATGTATGTATTTAGGCATTGTTAATGTATTCTATTGTGAGTTTTAATCTCAATGCTCTTTTAGCAAACCTCCCACTGAGTACAGTGGGTCCTGTTTTGAATCATCTTATAATTGGTTACAGCTGTGGTCACAACACACAGACCAGATACAGTAAATTACATAATGTTCACATTTCCATCTTAATTTGCATCTCTTCAGAATAAAAAAAGTAGCTTTGCTCTGCAGGAGACACCAGTGGAAGTGCCAGAGCCAGTTGTTGTAGAAGTCAAGGTAAATCAAAGGAGAGTTTTTAATTGTGGGGTTTGGTCTTTTCTAGGGAGTAGAATAAGCCTCTGATTATATAACATCACCATGTTCTAAATTGCAAAACAAATAAAATTGATATGTTCTTATTCATTTGCATCTGCTCAGAATGAAAATAATGTTGAACCCCATGACACAGCAGAACAGGTGGCACAGCCAGTTGTAGCAGAAAGACTTACTTTTCTTCGCTCTGCTGCCAACTCTGTTCTACGACATATTATGTTGAACCAAAAAAAGCTTTTATTTATTTTAGGTTAACACACATGCAATTTGGCATTTGCAGTCATTATGATTTCATGGATTGATTCATTCATTTTAAAAAGGATTTCATCCATTTATATCATCAATCTTTGTACCTGGTACATTTCCCTGACAACAGATGAGTCAGCCCATGGTTCATTGCATTTCATACAGCATTTACATCGATGTTAAGACAAATAATGTTCCTTTCCAGCAGATGGTGGAAGAGATACCACAGCTGGTGGTAGAAGCTGAGGTAAATTAAAAAAGTTCAACATTTTGGGAAGTACGCTTATATGCTTTCTTGTTAGATGAGTCGAACACTCTCAACTGTGTTGGTTAAGTATGAGGCAACAGCTAGCAGCCGGTTAGCTTAGCTTAGCATAAAGGCTAAAACAGCTTATCTGGCTAACAGCCTGGCTCTAGCACTGGGCAGCTTTAAAGCTCACTAACGTTCTGTGTTCTTTTTACTTTCCACTTTCATTTTGTTGGATTTCCTAACTTTTGGACGGAGACAGGCAAGTTGTTTCCAGCTGTTTCCATTCTTTATGTAGAGCTAAGCTAACCGTCTCCTCAATCGTACAGTATATAAAAAGTATTAAAAATGGTATCAATCGTCTCATCACTTGGCAAGAAAGCAAATTACCTTATTTCCCAATGTGTTGAACTATTCATTAAAAGGAGGAATCTTCAGTGGGGACGTTCCCTTTCCTATTTTCTCTCACAGACATTATTTACTTTTGTGCATGATGTGGTGGGCTTCTTTGCTTACAGGGACTGGTTTGTATCAGATTCTTTTCTGCTCTGATCCTGCCTGGACACCCTCCTCCCCCCTTTTACCTCTTCTTTCACTTCACAGGTGGCAGCTGCTGCCTTTATTCTGTCAGCTTCAATCCTGGTCCTACCTTTTATTCGTAAACACCTCATATGTGTTTTCTTCTCTGCCGTTTTGATAAAAGAAGGTGGACTCTTCAAAAGCTGGCACTTTGGAGGCTGCTGCGAAGCCAGAACCGCCACCGCCTGTCCAGGAAGCAAAGAAAACAGCCCCAAAATCACCCTTCTTTTCTCTCTTCAAGTCTAAAGTAAGGACCTATTCACATAAGTCTTCATGGGTTTTTTAAATGTCTGAAAATGTCTGAGTATACGTTGTAGAATTATTAAATATAAAGTAACAGATTCATGTGAATGTGAGCTACTGTTAGACCACATGACCACAAAGGTCCAGGCAGCCTCCACGAGTGGAGTTTGGCTCCTCTGATCAACTGGAGTGGTAAAGACAGTAAAATTACCTCTGGAGAATAAATACATTATGCATAGTAATTTCATCAAGTACATCTGGTATTAAAAGTGCTCTAAAAGAACTGTATTCGCAGAGGCATTTTCCTCCATTTGTTATTAGATTTAAAAATCATAACTGTGCTTCCATAAACATCGCTCATCGTGCTGAGGTCACTAAGACACGCTGGATCCTAACAGCTGGTACATCTTAATGTCACTTCCAATGGTGCATTTGATCTTAATGAGTGGACAGGAATAATTCAGTTCTTCATGATGCACCATAACACTTTCAGGCTGCTGATCCCAAGAAGGCGACCCCTGCCCCAGCTGCAGCCGTCGACACAGTCAAAGCCAAGGAGGAACCCAAAGCAGCAGCCAAGTCATCAGAGGCAGTTGTAGATAACAAACCGGCTTCAGTGGCCTCCAAAACTGGAGGAGATGCAACCAATGCGCCCAAAAAACAGGAGAAGAGGAGCTTCTTTAAAATTCTGGTAAAGAAAGCATCACTTTCCCCCAGAGACGTTGCTGATTGTTAATTCTGATTTAACTCAAATGACCCTGCATATTGCAATATGTTGTAGCTGTATCTCCACTAGATGGCAGCAGCAACTCATTAAGTAACTGAAGGTGTTGGCCCTACTTTTATTTTGTAACGTTTAGTTTGAATAACTTCCAGCTAATAAATTTGACTTGAATCAGCGGACTCATATGTCATGCAGTGTTGCAAGCACTGCAAGTGTTGCAAGCGCTTTAGCTTCATGAACAAGTGAGAAAATGAGGAGGTACAAAAAAAAAAGAAGCAAAACAAAAACAAAGGCCTCACGTTAATAATGTTCCCCACAACTAGCATCAAGAACAATGTGTCTACAGGAGACTTACATCAAATGCAGATACATAATAATGGGTTATTAATGTAGATATTTTAATGATACATCTTTTCCCATTCAAATTCCAGGGTCAGAAACGTAACTCGACAGATGCCGGGATCCAGACAGAGCCAGTCACTGTTGCTCCAGCAGCTGAGAAGGCCAAATGAAACCAAAACCAACAGTGAAGTTTCCCTGTACAGACTCCCTCTCTCTTTCTTGTTCTCACTCAATCTTTATGTCTCTCTGTTTCAATTTCCTTTCAACTCTTTTTGAATTGCTTTAACTATGTTTGTTTTTTGCTGCTGTTTAGAAGTTACAATATGCAAAGAAAAGTGACTGGAAAGACAAAAGCAAGTTGTGAGGAAGACGCACAATAGGTAGTTATACAAGTGGTGATTTGGAATGCTCAACGGTTAGGTCATTGAGATATACGTATATATAAATATATAAGTATTTGTTGTCATGTAAATGCATTGACAAGTATGGCAATAGGAGTGTGAATCCTTTTCTACAGACATTTAACGTGACTTCTCGCTTTTCTTGCAACTTAACACACACATGCAATATACGTTAAAATGCATTTCTTTTAGCAATTTGTTTGTCAAAAACATTTAAAAAAAGGTTCTATTTTTACAGTTCACACAGCTGTGGCAGTGCAGAGGTTCATAGGAAATTACATTGCACTTAAATCTATATGACATTAACAGCTTTGAAAAGAGCTAATAAGAGGAGCATATTAGTATAACAAACTGCACTTAACTTTGCTATGTAGACTAAAGCACATGCGTATATATATCCTAACAGTATCTTTATTGTTGTGAGGGGAACTGACTGTAAGTCTAAAACATGCATGTGAGGTGGGAAAACAGTTGTCATTGTGCAAATATGTCCTTGTGGTATGCTTGGCAGTAATCATGAATCATAGTTGATTCAAGCTTTTCATTTGATTGCAGCTCTATCTGTCATGTAATTTAATGAAAGTCTTTTTGCGCAAGTCACATGTGTTTGCATCATGTAAAATTAATATCATGCTTTTATTTCCCTATTTGTATGTATGCATGTATGTATAACTTCAGCTATCTTGAAGACAATAAATATGTTCACCATTCGTCCGTGTAAACTGCAATAGAGAAACATATTCAATAATAACTGGGTGTTGCAACATCTGCAAAGATATGTGTCTCAGCAAGTTGGAAAGAAATCATATAAGACATCTGTCCAAATTATTTTAATTCACACTCACTGAAAACACCAAAAGTGTGAGCTAATAAGGCGTGGCACATGAGCCACCTCACTCTGTTGGGTGTAGAGGGAAATACTCGAAGCCTTACCTATGTGTTTATTTAGTTGGCTGACAATCGAGTGACAGGTATCCGACAGACAGGGGCGCAAAAAAGAAAACTGACCGCAGAGCAGGACGTCATTTGTAACTTTGACGGACAGAGAGATGGCTGCCGACCGTCACTATTGAATACTAATTTACATTTAGAGTCCATGAGACACCTTTGAGATAAAAGATGTAAAACAAGATCTAAGGAATTGTATGTTTCAGGTAAAGGAAGCCCTCAAATATTCTATTACCATTTATGATGCAATTCCTATGATGGATAACACAGTGTGCAGTCTTTGGAAGGATGTGTTTTAGATAGTAATGTCTGAGACCCACCATTCACCCGCCATTAAGTGATGAGTCGTGGCCCCTGAAGGCATAACTCATGCTGCTCCTTTATTATCAATGAGACCTACTCTTCTTGCATTACCCTCATAATCGTTGTGATCATTTTAAATTGTGCATCAAAGTAATTGCCATGGCACTTAAGGAAAAAAAGTGAGGTAGTGCAAGACATGTGGTACATTGTCAGTCTTCTCCCCCGGGGATTGTTTCAAACTAAGATGAATGTGTGACTTTTTACCAACAGTATTGCTGGTATGTGCAAATAGCTCATCACTATACATAAAATCACCACTTATTAACATTCTATTAAAATGAAAAACATCACAGTACCCACACTGCATCTCACCACCACTTCCTGCTCTCTGCATTATGGTTATTATGAAATTCACTCAGCCTTTTTCCACAAAAAAAACGCAACGCAGTTCAGATGAAGGTAACAGCTACATGTCCCTCCATGCAGTGTAGTGTTTAAAGGGAAGGCTTTTCTGTACAGTCTGGTCAATCCCTTCTGTGTACAATCACAGACAAGAGATGAGCTGGATGTCTTATTGGAATGGGAATATGTACAGATATGGATTTAACAGGGCATAAAGATTGTACACACCGCACAAGATCTGTTTGACCACCATGTTGCTGCAGTTCATCCCGGGACAATGGAGGTAACTGTGTGAATGCACCAAACTCGGAGGGAGGGGGTGGGGGGGGGGGGTGGGGGGTGGGGGGGTGGGGGGGGGGGTGGGGGGGGGGGTGGTCGGGGGACAAGGGAACAGTGGGCAGGGAGGCCTGACAGGAGGCCTGCTGTCAGCATAATGTGCGGCGCAGCCCGGCGCGCTAGTAACAGGTCGGTTCTGTGAGGAAACATTAGGGTGACACAATTCCAGGGACCAGTGGGAAAGACAGTAATTGCAGATTCTGGAAAAAATGAATGGCAGCGATCTTCTACAGGACAGTGTCAGTCACTTTAACCCGGGGGGAATCAACAAGTCCTGGAGGCACGGTGTGTGTGTGTTTGTGTGCTGGGGAGGCATTCTAATGCAGATGCTCTCAAAGGGACTTTTAGGGTTGGTTTTTGAGGGTTCTTTTCAGGAGAATGTTACATCCTGCTGGAGAGACAAAAGGTGTCTGTATGATACCACAAATGCTATAAATGGCTGTAATGTCACTATTATTCGATGTTGTTTTGTTGGAACATTTGCTTAATATTCCAATCAGTGATGGGATGATGAACTAAAAACAGATATATTTTTAAGTAAATATTGTATAAACCTTGTAAATGTAATCTTGTGTTTTTCGGTTTGTTTTGTGACATCTGCCTCTCGGGACTACAGATGAAAAATAGCTTCTTGGCTAACTCTGGCACATTTACAGAAATGTTTGTATTAATGTGCACTGTCCCCGTAAAAAAAAAAAAATGTAATATCAAATGTTGAGATTAAAAGCTTCCATTTCCTTTTTTTTACTTGGTATGGTCCATGAAAATGATTTGGCAGGTAAATAGAAAAACAGCCAGTTGCCCTGTGAAGATAAAAAAACTACATCGAATTGTAAGAGGACTGTTGCCCAGAACATCATCTACTGTGCTGCTACAGAAACAGTAACATGATAGTAGATCGGTCAAAATGGAATTCTGATGGAAGATTTTGTATCATGAATGTGGAGATAACCCAACATATTTTAGGTCTTAGACTTATTGATATGTGATTGGCATGATGAAGTATTGTAGCTACAGACAGTTTGGTATGACCTTGTTTAAAAAAATTAATAATCCTATTTTAACCCTATTTACAGAGAAAATATGTCTAAACTGTCAATTTCAAACAGGAGATATTTAAGGGACTGTTCCAAGTCTTTGTAGTTATTATTTGAGAGGAGATAAAGTTCAGAAGAATCATTATACCTATGTATGTTTTTTTTTTGTTTTTTTAGATCAATAGGATTAATTCAAGCAGCAACAGAGAGAGAAAATCAAAGAGTTCTAGCCATGTTTATTAAAAAGATAATGGTCAAGTAACTATTGAATATTGACCAGAATAAACTTCACTTGCTCATGTGTTCATCAATGTAACAGTTTATTATTTATTGTATTGTATTTTCCCATTACTGGACAACATGTGTGGCTATCCACTTACAATATATTCTTTTATTTTGTTTAGTTTTATATGATTCACTATGTCCATATGGGTCACCATAGAATAAAGAAATGTCTTTCAGTCAAACAAAGTCAAAAAGTGAACTCTTAACCTCTTTTCAATGTATCCTCAGGAACGATGCACAAATATTTCAAACATGTGCCGAGCTCAGAAAAGGAATGCTTTTGGTGACTGATGAAATTTCCCCGATGATCAAAAACCCAACAGCTGGTTGCACTGAATAAACATAGGGGTGAGGAAGGAGATTATATATTATCAGTGTCTCTCAGGAGCGACACCAGGATTATGCAAGAAGGCAGGCTGTGAATCTGGAAGAGAACAATGTCGTCAGCTGCTCCTGACACACCAAGACAAAAAGAAGCCACCGCAGCCTTTCCCCATTCGCCGATCCAGTTCCTATCAGGCTGTCTTCTGAACACATCATTATTCATTCTATTTTAGCATTTGGCTTTTTTCAACTCTTAATCTTCAATTAAAATGCACTGCTTTCGGTTCCAATGCATACATGTACGTTTTTGTTGTTGTTGTTGTTGAAAGATACAATATGTAACAAAGAGTTTGAGGAAAATTGTGGAAGAGAAATTACATTAGCATAAAGTCAAACAATATGACAAACTTAATTAAATCAGTCAAAAGTAAACAATGTTTGCGTACTTGTTGCGGTCATTACTGCTCGGGGGGGGCTAATTAATAAATTGGAATATATCATTTATGATCAAATTGCCATCCAATTAAAGGATATCTGTCTGGTTAAGCACAAACTTCCACCACCTCACAGGTTGTGTTTTTATGATAGGCTATAACATCTCCTGGCAATTTCATCATCCGGAGGCATCAGACTGCTTCTCCAGATTGATCGCCTTTCACAGAGCCTTTGTGGCCAGAGAACAATAGGAAATGAGCGGGAGGCCTCTATGTGTCACATGTGGTGCCTTTGATTAACATACTAGACTTGTTTGTGTAACAGGATCTTAGGGTGAGGCAAGGATACCAAAACACGAATCAGGGTATTGCAGAGGGTACAAAAATGTTTTAATTTAGGGCAGCACATCGAGGCTATTGAGTCTTAAACACATACAGGATGTTTTAGTTTGTACTGCCAGGTACTCAGAGAACACATGGCTTATTGAAGCCGAGATAATATAAACATTGGAATTGTTTTCACTATATGTACAACACAAGCTAACATGTGATAAGGCATAACGTCTCTTTATTGGCATCTGGCATGTACACAATAACCACATTCATTATTGCATTTAGTGAAGTCTGCTTGCCAAACCTGCAGATCTACTTGTGATGTCCTTAGATAGAGAACACGGGATTGGTCTGACCTGTTTGGTAACGAGGATTTCAAAGGAATTTTTAATAGGCAAAACACTATACTGGTCTATAAGGCAACCACCCAGCCTAATCTGAGAGATGGCCTTTGTTCACTGTTCCCCAGCTGAAAGTGGTTACTAATAATGTTTTTTTTCTTTCAGACATTGCATCGTCGCAGATGGGAGGGTCAGGGTGTATGTGTGTCTCAATAATGAGTGCACACTGAAGTCTACTGAATATGCTCATTGATTGTAAAAGGTATGGATGTAAGATACCATCAATGCCTGGTGTCTCTTTGGAAGGGTTTCAGGGTGGAGGAGGGGCTGTTAGTCAACTTCACATTAGCCAGTGGGTGCTACTGTAGGTGATGGTCTTTATCTCATAGAAATCAGTGTGTTGTTCTTAAAGAACCAAATAGTGACTCTCCATAATCCCTGTTATATTGAGTATTAGCATTAGGATTAATATAACATAGCATCATACATTTTGATATGTCCTATCTTAATAGGAGAAAGCATCCCCTTTTTTTTTTTTAAGATTCAAACATCATACATTTGTATTAAGTGTATGGCTTTATCGTATGTATGTTTAGGTGACAGCAAAATGCTTTGAGTTATTTTTGCATGTTTGATAAATGGGAAGAAGCTGAATTGTGTCATGAGTCAACCAACCTGCTTCTGCAACAACAACACAAAAAACCAACACAAAAAAAAACTCATGTAACTGTGAAAAAGTTTGAGGCACCCCTCCCCCATCTCCACATGGTGGCTGATGCATGACGCGAGAGGGTGGAAGAAGGGCTGCTTCTTTAGGTAGGTTCAGTGCAGCATTAGGACATATGAAACAGTTGTTGTTGTGTCTCTGGCTCTAATCAGCACAAGGGACGCACTCTGTGACACTTTACATCGACTAGAGTAGCATTTATACGCTATTATTATTATTATACAGGCGAGCCCAAAGTTAGCGACGTAAACACGGGAAGAAAAACACAATATTAGGTTGTGTGGTGTCATAGAATTGTAACCTGTGTTTAAAAAAAACAAAAACACGACAGTGATTAAATGCCAAAGATTGTCAACCCTGTCCACGTGACCGGTAAGTAAATGGCTCTTGGAAATATGTCATACAAACATGGTTATATATATATGTCCATATACATTTAAGGGCTGTTTTTTTTTTAATTGTCGTGTAAATCCTTGTATCTCTTATTCGCGACCACGTGACTGCCCTATTGGTTTTTGGGGGTTGCCGTGCACGCGCTCCATCTTCCCCCTTGAGGAGAGAGAGAGAGAGCGAGAGAGAGAGAATTCAACAGCTGCACAGTGAGGACTCGCCAAGTAGAACAAATATGATTCACATTCAAACAATTGAATAGGTGAGCCGTGCACCAGCGGCAGTGAACGCGCTTCGTGAGCGAAATGAAGAAGCAACTCACACAAACTGCTTCGCTCGCTCCCGAACTCAGTCGCTCGTAGTATCAGTGTCATTATTAATCCGGAAATTCTCCCTTTTGGTAGGTATTTGTTTGGTGAGTTTCTACAGTTTGGTTGAAGTCGAGGAGACAGAAAGTGTTTTAGTTTTCCGACGTTAGTGTCGTTGGAACGTCAAGCCGTGACGTTAACGTATTGTTAACTTACGTTAACGGGCGTTAAACAAAACAAAAAGCAATAAGCAGCGACGTAAGTACACGAGCTCGCGGTTGTTGTTGTTGATTTTGAGCTCATCTGTTGTCACGAAGGGGACGTTATCGTGTGGTGGAGTTAATGTGGTCAACGTTAGCTTCATGAATCTTCTGATGAGTCGAAGCCATCGCTTCAACGCCAGCAACATGATTGATGTTCAAGAACAACCGAGTCCTCGTGTTGTGCTTTATTATACGCACATAGACGCGTAATAACAACTCCGTTTAGCAGCCGTATTAACTTTAGTAAAGTCAACTGAACTAACTATAACTTTGAGCACCCCTCCCCCCTCCTCCTCGCGAGCAAACTAACGTTAATTGTAACGAGAGCTGCACTCTCTTGAATAACAAAGTGGCTAACGTGCACGCTGCCTCAACAAAGCGTGCGCGTGCTTCAGGAAAAACAATCCCACTGGGTCATTATCGGCGGTTGCATGTGCTCACCTGGATTAAATCAAAATGTCATCAAGACGAACTAATTAATGCAAAGTTAAGCAATAAGTAGTACAATTAGGCATTTTCGTCGAGGTTATATTATTGAGGGGGAATGAAGAGCAACTTTATTATCGACTATCTCGCCCAGCAGTAACCCGATTCATGTATTTGGGCAAATGGAAACAAAGAAAAAGAGTCCATAGGCATTGTGACTGCACAGTGTTGCTTTGCTGTTGTCACAGTCTGCTCTTTAACTTGTATAAGCCTCGAGCCTTTGAACTTGCTGGTCCAGTCACTCCACCCTTGTGCCAGTCAAACCAGGAGTGTGCTGGTTTATTGTACACACAGAGAGCTCCTGTGACCACGGGGAGGTAGTCCTAGTGGTCAGGAAACAAAAGTAAAACAAGAAGTTATATGGCTGGAGCACACCCTATAAATGTGAGTCGGCAAGGCAGACAAGGATTGTAGTCTGGTATAACATCAAAACGTTTTTTAAAATATATATATATATAAACCCGTTTTGTAACTGTCTTGAGACTCAATATATGGTGTGATCTTTGAAACAAAATGGTGGTGAAGTCAAACGTTGTGTCCAGAAGACTGCTGAATATTACAGTAATTGTTTAATGTTGTGGCATTTGAAAGAAAAAAATGTCATTCAACTGCTGTGAATTGTTTAACATTTTATTATTGTTTACTCTAAACCAATGTAGCATCCAAATTAATCTTTGTTTTGAACCAAAAAACTATTTCAATGTGAGCTGGAATGACAGCATGAACCATTCAGATTCACCCTATTAAGTTAGTATGATATCAAGTATGCCAAATTCTGTGGTCGGTTGCTCACAAACTAAGGTTTAATATACATATTAAGAAACCTTGAGGAAAACATTGTTTGGTGTCTTGTTTTATTAATAGCCTGTAGAGAGGAAATTAGTTGTCTATGCAGCTGATTGCTAAAAAATATACATTTCCTGTGGTGTATTTTTGAACCGATTTTTATCTCCCGTTGGGTAGCAGCTAACTGATTTCTGTTCTGACATTCAGCAAAACCTAATGCCACTTTCTCAACTGTTTTCAGGTTCCTAATCTGGACAGAGTCTACAGCGTTGTTGTTCCACCTTCAGAGGACAATGCCGACTCACTCGCTGCCTCAGTTTGTGGAGAGCCCAGATGGACTTGCCCAAGATATTCTTATTAGTAACAATGCAAGTGTACCAGGACCCGGCTGTAGCATGACACCGCACACCATTTACTCAGAAAAGGCTGTGTTGCAATCCGGAGGAAGCATACCACTATCGTGTATGTTCTGTGATCAGACTTTTACCCATCAGGATGAGCTGGGACCCCACGTATTGACGCAGCACCCCACTACTTTCTTTGAACCAGCCGTGCTTAGAGTTGAAGCAGAGTTCAGGATCCCAGGAGAGCGACCCTGGCCCAAACCGAGCAACTTCCCCGTTGATAAAGAAGAGGTTCACAGCTGTATCGTGTGTGATCAGGTGTCACATGATGCCACTGAGCTGGAGACCCACATGAGGAAGCACAAGGACTACTTCACTTACTGCTGCAGTGTCTGTGGACGTCGGTTTAGAGAGCCGTGGTTCCTCAAGAATCACATGAAAATGCATGTTAAATCGGGCGCAAAGAGCAAAGCCCAGCAAGATCTGGAGATACCGGTCACAGTCAATGACATCGTCCAAGACCTTGCTCCAGAACCAGTAGTCACTGTTTACAAGATGTGCATGGTGTGTGGGTTTTTCTTCCCTGACCACGACAGTTTGGCGGAACACAGTAAAGTTCATAATCGAGAGGTGGAGCCAGGCAAAGATAAAGATGAGGAGAAAATGGATGTCACTACTGAATCCTCTGCCAAGCAGGAATCATTTCTTCACGGTCTAAACCTTATGCCTCGATCTACAGGAAATAGTTTACAACATGCAAGATCATCAAAATGGATTCCTCAGCTGGATCCCTTCAACACATACCAAGCCTGGCAACTTGCTACAAAGGGCAAGATAGCAGTTGGTCCTAATAATATTAAAGACATTGGCCAGGAAGCCAGCACAGACAATGAAGAATGCAGCTCTGATAAGGAGGAGTTGAGTCACATTTGGTCTGAGGGACAAGGAGACAAGGCTACAAAAGGGATCCTTGGGAGAGAGCTCAAGTCTCAGCAGCCGACGGTAGTGGACCACGCAGCCCCGCAACGGCGGTCTCTAATGCAAAAAAGTAAGGTCAAAGAAAGGCCAACCACTTGTCATGAATGTCAGAGAACCTTCAGGACCTACCACCAGTTAGTTCTCCACTCCAGGGTCCACAAGCGTGAGAGAGGCGGCGAAGAGAGTCCAACTTCCTCTGTTGATGGGAAGTTGTCAAGAGCAGGCTCCATTGAGCATGCAGAGGAAGGCTGTGAGGAGGGCTTCGAGGAGGCAGCATTGACGGAAAACCTGGGTCCAGGTAAATGTAGTGCTCAGTACACTCCCATGCTTCACTCACTGTCTTACTTGTGATGTAGAAGTTGAAAGATGTGTTTTTCATGCAAAGAAAAAAACTCTGTTACCAAGTGCTCCCTCTGCTGATGGGAGAGATGATTACATGTGCCTTTCTGTGTTTTTTTTTAATTGTCTTTTTCCTTTCTATGTATTAATTAATTATTTTGTGTATTTCAAAAGGTGAAGATGGTTTTGACCGTTCAAAGGTCAGATCAAAAGCATGCAGTTACTGTGCCAAATCATTCCGATCAAGCTATTACCTCACAGTTCATCTGAGGACTCACACAGGTATTTCCAACACATTTGGCTTGAATGAATGAATTATTTATGAATATGAGACTGCTGCCTACATTAACTCTACTGTATACACATTCTGTGGCTTATATTTTAAACTATGCATATACTTAACTGTACTGCTTGCTGGTTTCAGGTGAAAAACCGTTCAAGTGTGCTTACTGCGACTACGCTGCAGCCCAGAAGACTTCACTGAAATATCACCTGGATCGCCGTCACAAGGACAAACCTTTCGTTGATATTCCCAGCAAACCTGTGCCTTCAGTGCTCTCCCCTCGAAAACATGCAAATGACAATGAAAACCCTGCTCCAAATAGATCCAAACTTTGGGTCCCTGGAACCAGATCGTGTACCAATGGAACACCAGCGGACAGATTTGATAGCATAGGTAGTAGCAAGCTTGGCCAACCACTCGTACAGATCAATGCTGAGTATGAGAAATTAATTGCCAAGTCTGCTCACTCCCCGACTGATGATGGAGTCATAAAGTGCCCCAAACCTGTTAACCTGAAGATGGAAAGGGAGGAGATAAAAGACGAGAACTCTGAGGCCCCATTAAATCTGTCCTTAAAAGTGTCCCTGTCCATCCCTGCTAGTAGAGAACCCAGAAATACATTAATTCCAATCGGTTGTTCGTTTTGTTCATATAAAACCATGTACCCAGAGGTTCTGATAATGCACAAAAAGCTCACTCATAAAGACCAGTCAGACAGTCCAAAAAAGAATGGATTTGGCAGTTTGAAAGAAAAACGTTTCACAGGTTGCCCCCCTGCGCTCGAAGGGAAAGACGTCAGCCCGCTTCCGATGATTGACCGGCGCCACCCTCGTCGAACCAAGTCCCCACCCCCCCAGCCTGCAAAACCAGAAGAAAAGACGCCTATTAAACCACCGCAGGCCCCGAAGCGGTCCCCTATCCACACACCCGTACACGAGGTTGTCGAAGAGACCCAGCGCTGCGCACAAACCGCCGACACGCGTCCCAGTCAGGAATCCTCCAGGTATACGGAGCTCATGAGGAAGTCCAACACGGGGAGCAAGTATGCCATGGACCGACCAGGCCCCCCAGACAGAGTGGGAATTGGTGAGAGGAGTTACCCAGCGAGGAGCGGCGTCATTTGGCACGCGGATGCTGCCAGGCTGTGCCTGTCGAGCCGATTTGGGAGCCTCCCCCAGATGGATTTTGGTGAGCCTTCCAGCAAGAGACTGAAGTACGCGGTACCTAAAGGCAGGGAAGCTGACACCGGTGAGAAGCCTGGCTTCAGAGGACCAGCAGGGAATGCGTCCAACAGGCTGCTCCTCTCAGGGAGAAGTGTGAAAACCGCCTCACAAATGTCGTGTCCGTCCACAGTTTCTGACGCCTTAGGTTCTTTGACGTCTTCAGCGGCTATTGGGGGAGGCTTGGACTCCGAGTGGAGCATGATGAACCTTCTGCGCTCCTACACACCCAGTGACCTGGCATCTCTCTATCATGGCTCACCAGTCAACCCCAGTCACGGAGGACTGGTCAACCCAAGAGCAGGTATGTATTAGGATACCTGGTTCAGGTTTTTTTTCTCCTGATTCTACCTAGGCTACGTTATATCTACATATCCTGGCAGTTTGTAGAGTTAACATTAAATCTGTTTTCTCAGGGAGCCGAACTGTGCTGTACCAACACTTACCCACCCTGTCCAACCTTCAGAGGAGAGACCCGTCGGGCCCTTTCCCTAATCAACGCTATGGCACCACTGACAAAAGTATCTAAAGTGGCACCGAGGTAAAAGGTTGAAACATATTTTGTGAAGTACATACAATTAGAGCTTTTTTTTTCCTGATTTTCAAACCCTGACCAGAATATTTTACCTGGTACTTGATAAAAAAATGAATCGAGTCATATTTGAAAACGTAAAGTATATTTTTCTTCTATTTTACTGCTCCCTTATTTTGGAGAACTTCTTGAAGAATTTGTTCAATATTCAGATTAAAGAGAGACGTTTCATGCTCAAAATGTCAAGATTCCCCTAATTTCATATTTTTTCAATAGTAGGGAAAGTGTGTTTCATAAACATTTCATGGCTGAGGCCTTTAATGAACTATTTTTCTTTTTTGAATGAAAAAGTGCATCGGCTCTCTTTTGGAAATGTTATTCCACTGGTGTGCACTGTGATATTTGTTTCCGTTCAGAACTGTTGCTTGCTCCAGATTTGACCCACACCAATGCTCAGATATCTGTAAGTGTCTGTGACATAACGGTAAACTTTGTATGTGGGATAACTTAAATATATCTGTAAGCTTTCAGTACATAGAAATGATATAAAGTAAAAACTTAAGAAATGTAATGTGTCTGAGAAATTGCTGCTTTGTTCACTTACTGTTTATGTCCAGGCAGTAATTAAGCACTATTCTAAATGGTTTTTTTCCCTCCCTTTTCCAAGGCACTGAAAGTTGGGGATTTTTTTTTTTTGTTTGTTAAATAACTTAAAGGCTTCGGGCCCAGTGGTTTACAAACGGGCAACAGTAACACGTCCTGTGTATGTTGAAGTGGTCTACCTCATGTTGTGCTCCACATGCTGTTAATATTGTAAAGCTGCTGTATCCCTCATGTCAGCTGAGCCTCCGCACCCAGCTGTCTATCGACTAGAGACAGATGTTTTGTAGTATAACTAGATGGACATGTGTTTTTCGGGTGTCGGGGTTTTTCTCAGGCACCACATGAAACCGACTCGTGAGGTACAGAAGAACTACTGCTGGGGCCATATCGACCGACGGCGCATGATTAACTGTCACGCCGTGTGGGTTGAGGAGTTCTTTTGACATGGTTTTGACAAGCCCAGTTTTAAACGCAACAGCTTTCCTGGTTGTTATTTGTCCTTTTTGAAATGGCAAATGGCTATCGTCTGCGTTAGTGGTGCCTTAAATCCATAGGCTGTAACGTGTAACAGATTTCACAAGTTCTGTTTGTCTTAAATGGTCCTGCTGTATTATTTAGACTGCACATTTAGTCACTTTTCAGGAGGTTTGCTTTACGATGCAGAGTCTTGAAAGTGTTATTTAGTTTCAAGTGGCAGCAGTCAGTCCCAGCTGGTCATCAAGTGGTCTTTTTAGATGTTGCAACACTGTAATTTGGAGAGAAAAAATACAGACGCAGCTATGTTGATTAATGGCTTGATTAATTACACACTGAACAAAGTCTCAGGTTAACTCATTTATGAGCCATTTAGTCTATTGTGTAATTTAGTATTTTTGCCACTTGAAAGGCTTGGGTTAAGTTATTTCTTTTTTGGGGGGGAGGGAGGTTTTTGTTATTCACATTACTTCTGTACTTTATGTAAAAAAAAAAAAGAAGAAAATATTGTTTGAGATTTGTATGACACGTTTCAATAATAAAGTGAGAAGAAAAGCTGCGTGTTGTGTTACCTCGCTGTCGGCTCTGGCCACCCACAGTGTGCTCGGTACAGAACACAGATGTTTGAGGGGCTTGTGTAAATTCAATGAAACTAATTGTTACTGTTAGATTGGACAAACCTGTCTTTATTTTGGACAAAGATATAGAGGTCACATACCTCTAGCTGAAATACTTATTGAATTATCAAGTCATTTTATGGTTGTATTGTACCTCCTAATATGCATCTATACTGTGTATATGTTTGCAACTTTACATGGTCTGGATCTGATTTATAATTCAGAATTAGGTTGTTTTTACACAGCCACTCATCCGCATTTTCTAGCTGTGGATTTAAGATTTCAGTCAACGGACGATAATATATTATCCATATTATGGATGCTATTGTTGCTATTACATGCTTTTTTTAAAGAGTAATACTCTGGTTATCTTCAGTCCCAACACAAATCCTTTGCACAAAGAAATTGAAAATGTATAATCAATGACCCATATTGACCAATAGAGGGCAGTATTTACAAAGTCTAGATTAGAGCTCTGTCAGATTCTGGTTTCAGATCCTTGTATGTTCAGTCTGAATAGCAGACCTACATCCAGTATGTAGCACAGTTAGAAATCAGATCACTGGCCAGGTTGGAAATACAATTACAAAAGCTATAATTCAAAATACAGGAGTATTTATTAGCCTTGATACTGAGCAGAGTAAATTACACATCAGTCTTGATTAGGAAAAAGTACACTTCTCCATACAGGAAAAATAAACTGGTTTGTACTGCTCTTTTTTAAAAGTTACATGCTTAAAGCTTTGCCTGTGGCCACAGCCTAATTGCTGATGCCACACAGGTTTAGCGTGTAAACAGTCAAAGGCAACACACCTGCTTTGTGATTCAGTGGGCATTTACTCCTTAAAAAAAGAATGCTTTCTGAGAGAAGTTTGGTCAAGACATGAGCACACTGTTGTTGAATTTCCTCACATCTATAAACAGAAGACTGACAGAACCTATCATGGTGGTGCATTCTGTAAACAACAAATTGCAAGGGACAATCTTCAGCACATTGAACACTTTAAACTTTGATTCCCCCCCCCATCCTCCCCTTTTGAGTAGACCACATCTGTTTGCTGTCTGTTCCCCTGGGCCAGCACTGTGTAATCTATTGCATTAGCTCACATTAGTGCATATCGCCCATGGGCCTTGGTAATCACAAACGCAAAATGAGCATTTCACTTAGCATCACCCTCATGTTCTCCCACACTATGGCAAACTTAGTGCAAAGGCATGGCAGAGAACGCAAGTCGACAACAGCTTATGACATGCATCCCGCTACTCTCGACCCCTGTGTCCAAAATGCTGCAAGGGCTCTCATGTCAAAAGTCCCTATAATAGACTGCACTTTTCACTCTGTTTACTTCTTGTTCTCTGTGTTTTCATCTGTAATTTGGGGAGCTCAAGAAACATTAAAATGTGTGCATTTCGGCTAGAAGTGTGGCCTGACCTTTACCTGTTTTTGCTCCTTGCAGATAAATGGCACTGCAGGCCTTCCTTCCATTAAAGTGCATCATTACTGGGCTTAAAGAGACCTAAAATCATTATTGATTTGATACAGTAATGTAAAAAATAGATTATCAACACTGTGCATCTCTCGAGCAATTTCTTTCTCTACAAGTTCCAGAAAACAGATTTTATCGATCAAATTAGAACTGTATTTATTTTCCTACGTCTTACATTTTTACTCCCCAATACCATGCCTCATTGACAATTATGCACAGAGATCAACCAGAAATTTCATCCTCATTCACTTGGGAATATTTTTTTCTTAAAATGCTTTGGCATAAAACACATGAGGTCCTCACAGCTCCTTATCAAGTTTATTTCATCACATTAGATTTTGTGTGATTCAGACAGCAGCCATTTTAGTGCACAACTCAATACACAAATGGCATTTTATGCTTGCATTGACATCCATTCATCTGTTCAGTGTGTTTGGTTTTAGAGGAGGTTGTTGATACATCTGTGACTGTGTTTAGCAATTCCACCCTCTTTCTCTTCAGTAGTATGACTATCAAGTATCCTACCTCCCCCTCTCCCTGTAAAGTAAACTTCATGTTTTTCTCCTTCCCCTTAAGTGCTCTCTCCTCTTATTTTCAGTCCTTTCATCACTCATAATTGTTGCCTCCAGATTGTCAACTTGCATGAATTAGCAATTGGGCCAGCAAAGCGGATACGGTCAATTGTTGAATATCCTGTCAGAATTGGAGGCAGAAAGTCTGCTCTAGCTGTGATTGCTCATCATCGTCACCCCATTCCTCTGAGGAAGAGGAGCAATGTAATGGTTCCCACAAAAACAGCCCCTGGCCCAAGTAAAGGGATTTGGGTGTCTGGAGACAACAGGGGCCATATGGAGCGGGCTGAGATAGCAAGGCACATGTACAGAATAATGGATGATGTGTCATGTTTCATGTTGCAGAGAAGCCATCAAGAGACTTGGTTTGGGGAAATCAAAAGGCTTACATACAGCAAAAGCGACTGTTGGACCATTTAGCATTTTTTGTTTATTTTTATGTTGGGAGAATGATGAACATATTGAAACCTTTAAGAATGTGTTCCTCTACTTCTGGTGCATTTAGTCTGTTGAGGTTATTTGTAAGTAATTTCAATAATGATTCTGGTTGTCTGTTATTGATATCGTCTTGTAACGTGATGTCCTAGCACGCAACTTAACCTGTTTTGGAAATTAAGAATTTTTAGGAAGAAAGGAAAAAAGCACCTGAAGACGATTTGTAAAAAGATGCAAAGATAACATTTTTAGTTCAAGACACAGACGACTGTCTTATTGTACACATCTTCTTCAGCCACACTTGCAGCACGGCTGCACCACTTTGGTCCAGACATAAATATCTCAATAACTGTTGGATGGATTGCCATGAAACTTTGTACAGACGTGCATGGTCCCCAAAAGAATAAGTCATTCTCAACTTTACTTTGTGTTAGACCTTAGTATGTTAGCATGCTAACATACTAAGGTAGTGATACACATGTATGTTAGCATGCTAACATACTAAGGTAGTGATACACTTGTATGTTAGCATGCTAACATACTACGGTAGTGATACACATTTCTGTGCATATTAGCATGCTAACATACTAAGGTTGTGATACACATTTCTGTGCATGTTAGCATGCTAACATACTAAGGTAGGGACACACATGTCTGTGCATGTTAGCATGCTAACATACTAAGGTAGTGATACATATTTCTGTGCATGTTAGCATGCTAACATACTACGGTAGTGACACACATGTCTGTGCATGTTAGCATGCTAACATACTAAGGTAGTGATATATATGTATGTGCATGTTAGCATGCTAACATACTACGGTAGTGATACACATTTCTGTGCATATTAGTGCACATGCACAGAAGTATTTATCACTACCATAGTATGTTAGCATGCTAACATAGCCTACTAAGGAACTTCATTGTCAATATTAGGCTTTAACAACAAATATGTTACAAAAGGTAGAATCCTCTGCTTTTGTGGAGATAAAGAGTCCTCTGTCCAGAGCACCTCTGCCAGGGTGAGGGTGAGGGTGGCACTGTATACTTAGCTCCCCCCATCTGCTCTACCTGCATGTGGAATAAGCCAAGCACCTCACCTCTGTTTTTCTCCCAGTGTCAGAACTATACTTAAGTGCTGTTTCCGATACCCATGAGTAAGCCCCATAAAAGCTGCCCCATCGCCGCAGCGTTATTGTTTCTTGCGGATGATTGATTGATGGATGAGGGCTGACACTTCAATGAAGCCATTTCCACTGGCATCTCTATCCGATGATGTGCAGCGTATATTTTCCATCCACGCCTCATTGCTTGCCTGTGTCATTCCTGGAACTTCATTTACACCATGTTCCCTGAAGGACCTTTTTTAGCCCCATCTCCCTTTTTCTCTCCCCGGCTCCTCTTTTTATCTCCTCTTTTTTCCGTGCCATAAAATAATGCTATTTCTTGTCGACTGTGGAGGGGCCTGGAATCATTTGCAGGGAATGATAAAACCAAAGGCATGGAGGGGTTATTTACAGGATGTGTAACACTGACAAGGTCCCACTGTTTTGTTTTTTTCACTGTCAGATGCCAAGTCCATGCTGAGACAGGGCAGGGCTATGATATACATTTCAAACACACTCAACCTACACCGCATGCACACACAATCATTTACGACTATCTCCACAAGCCAAATGGGGACTCCCAGCATTGCAGATTTTACCAAGATGTTGTCAAAACCTACCTGAAAAACATGTTTAAGTATATTAGTTCAATGACAGTGTTATTGAGGTGCCTTCTCTGAGACAATTGCCTGTTTTTGCTCATATGGGGAGCAGATGGTAAGCAGGCATCAGTGCGGCAGGCTTTCTGGGATGACAGCCATGAGATTCCCCCTCAGGTGCCATTGGAGCCCCTTTAGAAGGGGAGAGTGATTGGTAGGACATGGCACCTCCTAAGCAACTGTTTCCTGAGTTTCCTCGACTTACAGTCTAATCAACAAGCTATACAGTGCAACGCGTATACATGCAATGCCACCTAAGACAAAAAAAGCAAATAGATAATCTATTTGATTTTTTTGCAGCAATATGGAGAACAGATCTATTACCAATGTTAAGATGCTTTCAAGTCATGTTCATTATCGATTAGATTGTCTATATTAATTTATTATTATGGTATGTGCTGCACTCACACCATGGTTTAGCATTGCTCTATTTTAATTAATCTATTTAGCATTTATAAGCAGTATATAAACAAGTGATAAATAGCTTATAACACCGCATGGTGTATTTGTAAACAAAGGAAGACATTTTAAGTTTATGAATGTATTTGTCACTATTAAACTCCCTAATATAAAGCATCCATAACTGGTGTATTATCAGTTAATGAATGTTTGATAATGCAGCAGTTGTAAGCATACAATAATATATGTTCTATTTTAAATACAATTGTAAACTGTTTTAAACCTGCTTTACATGTTTACAAACAGTTAATAAATGCTATATGACACAATGTTAGCTTATGAGCTAATATATAGCTTATGAGCTAATATTTCAGTTAGTAATTGCTATTGATACAATTGTATTAAAAAAAACCTCCATAAGCACTTAAAAAAAACACTATTAAATGGTTGTAAATTGTAGTTATCTTTTATTTAAATATTCATATGTATGAACAATTAACTCCTAAATCTGATCAGGTGCATCCACCCACACACCCTTCCTTATTTAAAAAAAGTACTATGTTGTTGGACATTAAATATCTATGCAACACAATCAGTCTGTAATTTCTACTGATTATAATTAGAATATGTTACATGCAGCAGGTTGACTGACTTTTCTGGATAATGTTGCGAAGAAGAAACTGGGAACCTTTGCTAAACTGAAACATGGATTTGTGTTAAAAGTAATAAATACATGGTAATGCTGTATTAACAAAGTTAATTTCCCTGCTGTGGGACTAATAAAGGATAATTTTATCTTAAGTTGTCAATTATCGATTCCCTAAGTAAAATGTTAATTTTTATGTTCTGAGCATGAATGTACATCTTATTCACATACATTTTATGATGGTTATTAATTTGAGAACATTCAGGCAGTTAATACTAAGCAATGTTTGATAAACATATTGAGTATTTATTGTCATGAAAAGGGAGCCTAAAATATACCATATTTTTTAAATAAATTCATGAATTGTAATAATATCTATATTTTATTTGACCCATTTATTTATGTTACAGGTGTATTTCTATAAAATACACCTGTAACAGGTTTATTAGTTGTTACATGTGCACAATCTCTCGAAGGCAAGTTTAAAACTGTTTTTAGATGTGATTAAAAGTTACAGTGTGTTTTTAATCAAACATTCATTAACTCTTTATTAGCACGTTAAGAATGCCTTGTAGCAAAGAACAAACACATCATTAAACACTTAAAAATGTTCTTATATTGGTCTCCAACAACATTACTGTATGTTAGAAACCATTTATTCATTGTGTAAATGCTGCCAATAAATTCTAGATAGGGGGAGTTAATTTACTCTCCAGTGTACAGATGTGATTACAAATACAAACAGTATATCTCCAGATTCAAACAGAGCTGCCTGTGGGTTATATTAAGATGTTAATGTGATATATCTAGCCACCACTTTTATATGAAACGGATTCGGAGCATCAGCCTTTCAGCACCTTGAGATCGAAACCTGTACCCTACAGTGGACGAAGGGGGAAATGAGAAAACATAATGCACAGTTGAACACATGATGCATTTACTGTAGTTGTGTTTCTGTGTGTGTCTATGTGGGCTCGGTGTACTTGACCTTGGCCGCTACAGGACATTTTGGTTCATCAGGAAAGATGATTGTTTCCTTTAAAGATATTAAGAGGACTGGGTCTAAAGGAAACTGACATGGCTCCCTGCATCCCTGATGGTTTCCACTCCGTTTCTTTTATAGTCACTCAATCGGTATGGGAATAGTGTCCCAGCACAGTATTTATACATTAAGCAAGGTCTCGTCTCCAGAAACAAGAGAAGAGCAGTGATTGGCCCCAGAGTATAATTTCTGCCGTGTCTACATTGGCGTGTCATCCTTTATCAATAATCACCTTGGAGGGAGTGCTGCTCTTGTTCCAGGGAGATTGACCTCTGTGGTGATGAGGGTATGTGGACGGTGGTCATCCGTTACCACAGCCCATACTTGACCCTGTATTATATCCGCATATAGAGGAACCTTCTTATCATCCATGCTGGGATCAGAGTGGGACAACATACATTAGGTGTCCCCACTCCTTCCACCACATGCCTGGTGTCCCTTTAAAAAAACAGAATAATGAAGAAAAAAAAGACACAAAGGTGCTCAGGCCCAGTCTCATTTTAAATGCACCCCTTAAAGCCATTATCTGATTGGAGTACATTTACATTTTGTCTCTTTCGTTTTCTATGTGCTGGTGCAATGCAAAAAAAGCATAAGAATGAATGAGAAGCTAGCTTTTGGAAAGGAGGAGCGAGGAAGTTACACATCCATTCCACAAAGCAATAGCCCTCCTCTTCTAATGCATTGTGACACTGAATACTACACACAGAGAAACAAGTATCCTCAAATTGAGTTATTCTTCCTACCTGCCAGTAATCCAGTTGATAAGCACTATACATGTAGATTTCTGTGGAGCAGAGAAATCAGATTACCGAGTTGAACTGGGATTTTCTGTCTAAATTGGCTGTTGTTCCTCGGGTCTCTCATTCTATCAGGATGAATGAGGGGAAATAAATGATTTGACTTTGCACCAGATAAATTGTCTGCGCAGGAGCACACATAAAGAAAACACTGCTAGTGTAATTGAGCATATGGCGATGCACCACATGTAATGCTAAAATACAACTTTCAAAATCTACACATTGGTTGGATGATTCAAAGTTGTCTTTGTGATATTAAGGGAGATAAACTAATTGTGCAAAGTATCTTCACTCATCATGCAAACATTGGTGAGACCTCTCAACTTGTAACTGTTTGGTTTCGCAAAGGGAAAGCAGCAGAGCATCAACTGGAGACAATGTGATCAACCTTTATGGTGAAAAGCCTGTCTTAAATAAACAAACAAAACTGAGCCAGGATTCATCTGTTTCATGAACCCCACCCGGGAACCAGAGCTGATGAGATCAGGCTAATAATAATGTGGTTTATGACGGTGTAAAGTCAGCAGTCATACTAGTGCCTCCGAGAGGCTGTACTTAGGCACGGTTTGGCTTTCAGCTAAATGCAAACATTGCAACAGTGGATGTGAAGAGAATACAGCGTTGGAGGCGGCGCATTTCACATGGACACTATATAACTACGCTTTCATAGGAATGAGTGTCCTATGAAAGTTGCTCAGTGGTGCAGAAAGAAAAGAAAGTTTAAGCGCTGCCTAAAAATATTCGGTTCCTTGGATCTAATGATTTAAAGAAGGACTATGCATTTGTTTGTTCTGGGAAGTTGATTCACTTCAACAAAATTCGACACTGAGTTACAGATGTCTCTTTCTTAATTTAAGTCAATGGGAAAAGGTATTTTTGGGCCCCATGACATCATGCGACCGACCAGGATGTTGTAATTCCACCGCTTGGCCACTATTTAAAATGTGCTTCAAAGCCTGGCACTCCTCACGCTCACAATGACAATGCTAACATGCTGATGTTTAGCAGGTCTCATGCTTTACAATGTTCACAGTCTTAGTTTAGTTTGTTAGCATTATAATATTTGCTAGTTAGCGCTGAATGTCATCAGTTTTGCAGGTCGGCCTAAACCTCGACCTGATGATGGCGCTAGCGGAGGGCTTGAAGGCCTGCACCAAATTCCATGGCAAACCGTCCAATAAAGCCGTGCAAGAAACACACCTCCAGCCATATCAACTCAAAAGATGATGATATTTCAGTGTGCAGCCCAGCCAGAAAATTTGATTTGTTGCAGGGTTTATTTTTTCTATAAAATAAAGTTCTCAGTTGGAGTTTGCTTCTTGGTTTTCTACAAGTAACATAACAGCATCCATAAGGCAAAACTACTGTTTAATAGGTGTATCCTCCCGTTTGTCGCTTTAATTTCTGACATTTAAAGACTAAGTGTAACAAATGCTTCATGAAGATACATCTATGAGTTCTTTATTACCATTATTCTAACTTTCTTCTTACTTTGTTCCCATGTTGCTAGACTCAGCTCAAGGAAGAGCCCTGGTTGTTCTAAACTTCTTCTGTTTAAGAATTAGGGAAACCACTGTGCTCATGGGAACCTTCAATGCAGCATACATGTTTGTGTAGCCTTCCCCAACACATTCCTGTCTCTCTGCAGGCACTTCTTTGGGTTTTGCTCTGATGTGCATTGTCAGCTCAGACCTCATCCAGACAGGTGTGAGCCTTTCCAAACACGTCCAATCACTTGAATGTAGCACAGGTGGACTCCAATCAAGGTGTAGAAACACATTAAAGATGATCAAGAGAAATTGGAGCCACCTGAGTTAAATGTCAAGTGGCAAAGCAAAGGTTCTCAATATTTATGTCAATGTGATATTTCAGTTTTTTTCATTTTAGTGAGTTTGCAAAAATAAAATACAAAATCCTGTTTTCTTTTTGTGATTATTGGGTGTTGAGTGTAGGTTGATTTTATTTAGCAGAAGGCTGCAACATAACATGTATAGTTGAGACTGGTGAAGTCAAGCCTGAAAACAAAGGTAACCAGGCTAGTCTGGAGCAATAAGTATCCATAGTAACTGAAGTCAGACTTATGTAATCTACTTCACAGTAAACCTGAATTATTGAAGTAACCCTGAATGAACAGGTAATCTTTCTTTACGATGATCATATTAATTTCCAAATTAGAACTGTATTTTTTGAGGGAATAGGCAGCATAACTTGCATCGCTCAAATGAATTGAGATTTGAACCTTTATCTATTTGTTTTCTTGTCAGAAATGTTGCATTTGATGTTCTGCGAATACCGTTTATCCAAAAAACATGGGAATTCCAACATTAATGTGGCTATGACTTGCATGTAACAACTCGGCATGATTCATGCCCTAAACGTTATTTTCTTGAAATGCAAACAGCCAGAGCCTCAACTCCACCTCTCCTGTTTTTGTATTGTCTAACATGACACATGAATCCCTGGTGGCCTTGAAAATCAGACAATCCAGGTGCAACACTAATATCCTCCCAGTATCCAAACATTTCCTTTAAAAGTAACTGGCACACTGGGTCCCATAAATTAGAGCTGAACGCTGCTCAAGATGTCTGGCTTCCAATAAGACCGTACCCAGAGCAATAAACTTTGACATTGCTGCTTGAAAAATGCCTGCCCTTTTTCATTGTCAAGTGTTACAAATTGATGAAATGAGTTCATCGATGTTCCCCGGTCATTATCTCTCCAGTGGCACTTTGTTTTACAGACAGTGGGAAAAGGGACCGTGCAGATTAGAGGCCCAGGCACAGTTTATCAAACAAAATCTAATATCATCCATAAGAGAGGAATCTGGAAATCAATACTTCATTACTAAATTGTTAGTGGGAATGAAGAGTAATTGTGTGAGTTCAGAGATGTGTCTCGGCGGCCGGGGCATAGGAAGTTCAATGTCACCCGGGAAGTGATAAGTAAAGGCACTGATGGGAAGAAACATTTCTGTAATGGGGGGTGCTGGAGAAGGGCAGTGGCCTGAGCACAGAACAGACAATAGACACTGGTTTGCCATTGATTGGCTCAGCTATAAAGATGGAATGGTTTAAAGAGCCAGAGAGAGACAGAACGAGAGAAAGGGGGAAAAAAAGAGTTAGAGTGAGCACCACCTTCTGAATTTACCCTTGTCTTGTCACCAGTTTGTGTCCATTGCGTAAAGTCTTATTCTGTGGTCACTGTGATCAATCGTCCGGTACATTTGCATCCTGACAGATAAGTGCAATGATAAAACAGTCCCTCTGCAAAAATGGAAGACCGCTTGACGACACGGCCATTACCGCCGGCTGAAGGTTTGTCTTTGAAATGGCTTTGTGTTAATGAACGTTAATAAATAACTTTGATGATTAATCCTAGTCATCGCTGCATGTTCTGTAATGTTTACAGTACTGTACATCCAGCTATCTGTTCGGCGTGTGATCTCAGCGGAGCCCTCTGGCTCCTCTTTTGTTCAAGCTGTGTGTGAGGTCACATCAGTGCAATGAGCACATCACCTCCTTGCAGCCTGGCACAGCCTCACCCCTCTAAAAGCTTGTGTCTGGAGTCCCTCTGACCTGTTCCCCCGCCTCACCTTGTTCAGCCATGCAAATCAGAGTGCCTTCAATTTGAACATTCATAAGCCGAACCTGCAGCTTGTGTTTGGAGCCAGTGGGAGCTCCGAGTACATCCTGATGTGGAATTGGTGACTTTCATATTTTGGTGAAAAGTGAGGCATAGGTGGGGAAAGGGGTGTACTGATGGTAAACCAATTGTGGTTACACGTTTCATGTTTACTCGTGTTTGTACCTCGTTATTTTAGAGCCACATTGGGGATTTGTTTTCTTTTGTTCTTTGATAAAGTGGGACATTAAATAGAACCAATTAGGCCTGGAATAAATGAGTATTGTGTTTATCTGTCGGCTCTTTTTACGATGAATTGATTTAACCTATAAAATGCCACTAAATAGTAACAATACCCATCACAACCCGCAAGAGCCCCGGGTGATATATTAACCTGACGTATTTTGTTGGACAACCAGCCCAAAATTCAAATAGATTTCCTTTACAGTCATAAAAAAGCAGCAACAATGTTTGCTTGATAAATGACTCAATCTGCTTAGTAATTATGAAAATTACTATTAAAAGGATTAGTTTACACGTTATAGAGATTATTTCGGATTGGGTTTGAGACCTCAAATATTTGACAGAAAAGTCAGTAAATGGAGAGTATTGAACGGGCAGACATTATCATGAAATAAGCAGTTGCGTTGCATTACTGGAGCGGCCCTCTTCTGTTTCTGGTTGGTTGATTTATGATTCAGAGGGACAGTGTAGGATTTGGTGGCTTCTAGCGGTGTGGTTGCACTGTCTAGAAAACATGGCGGTGCATCATGGTGGACTAATAAAGAGATCTACTAATGAAAAAAAACCACTTTCTCTGTGGACATGACAGGTTATTTCTAACAAAAACACAATTATTCTTAGTTTCTGGTGGAACACTACTTCTTAATATTATATTTAATTTCTGCTAATAGATCCCTCAAATTGCTACACTAGCCCTTGAAAATGAACTGTTTTGGCACTACAACCAATATATAGGTATTCTTAATCTGAGTGCCTTCTTTCACATACACTTGGCCATTTGATCCATTGGTGAAATACATATATTGGTTATAGCAGCTTTAATTCTTCAGTCTACCAATATAAATCATAAGAGAGTATGAGGGACTTAACACTCAATATTTGGAAGAGAACAGTATCTTCTTATACCTTTCATCTGTAAATATCAACCACTGCAAATTCTACAGATGGAGTTATTTTCTAATTAACAAAAAAAAACACCTCGCTTACACATCAAAAACTAGCGGCGTGCAAGCCGCTAGAATCCAGATACTCTCATTTCATAAGATGTTTGAATGTTCAGCAAGTATACTGTTCCATTTAAAAAGAGCCTTTCCATGTTGTTGACAGAGATAAACATTTTTTTTATGGCAGTGCTTTGACGTCGTTGAAGTGAAGCTGACAGTCCAGTAACAGGGGCCGTTTGCTAATGATTTTTGAGCAGCCCCCAACTGAGTCCTAAATGTCTGCAATATCCATAAACAACTCTATACTGTCCAATTAGGCAGACAGAGATGTACTGGGCTGTCAGACAGATTTGCATGGCTAAGCACCTGAGATCCAGAGGATGATGAGGGGGATGGTTCACCGGCCAGGGAGAGAATGTGCACAATGGATGACTTTCATTACAGCATTACCGCTTTACATACACACTCATCCAATTACTGCCTGGATTAATTGATCATCGTACCTTTCTTTCCCCAGCACCAACGCTGGTGTATTTTTCTCCCTTCTGTACCAACTACACAACCCGCTGCTTTCATTCCTTCTGCTCTGTAGCTCCTGTCCCAGGTTTACAGCCAAAGCTCTTCATAAAAACTCAGAGGGGACATTTTGAGAAGGGAGGGGGTTTTTGTTAGAGAAAACCGTTGTTGGCCACCACTGCGAGGACGGCCATTTGCAAGATCGCATGCATTGGGAATAATTAGAATTTATGTGTGCTCGTCAATCCCGCCTCATCCCCTTCTCTGCTGTAGACCCATCAGTGGTCAGAAGGTTCACCGGAGCATGACTCATTCCTGAGTGCGTTTGATCAGAATGAATTATACCCCTTAGATTCATTATGGCACTTTATTTCTCCTCTCTGTCCTCCTCCCTTGTCCGTTCAGCACCGGGAGTGAAATGTACAAGACAGGGTACATATTTTATTGTATGCATGCTGTCATGCACGCTCAGTTCGGGAAAAGAGGAAGGCAGTGGTGTTTTAGCCTAGCTTCCCAATATAACACTCTTCACTGAACAATTTCTTTATAAGACTGCGATGAGAGTGGAAACAGGAAAAGAGGTACAACTGGAAGACTTCAAATGTGGCATCGGGAAACCACTTTAATATGACAAAAATCTAATTGAACTCACGCTGTTTAGTGTACAGGACTATGACAAGTGCTAATGGGTTCATTTAAGACCATTTAAAATACAAACGAGTCTTGGCTTTCTGTTCATTAATTACTGCTAATTATACGAACAGCTAGCCTTGTCGGAGCAGTGCATTTGGTTTTCTCTGAGTTGTGAACATCATGGTCTGAACGTGAGGATGTTCCATTTCCCTCCTGGATGGTAATGTATGGCGATGGAAAGATGACTGAATGGGTGATCACTGTGCTAGAAACACAGCTGTTATTTGTGTATACTTTTATTTTTTAATAAAAGTAGTTGGTATTTTACATGCCTGTTTTTTCTTGTTTTTGTAAAGATCTTTGTTGTGAGGAATTGATCCGTTGATTTCAAACTAACCATCATTTAAAAAAAAAATGTAAAATACTCTCTCTGCAATTCCACAACTGTCCATTTCCTGAATACAGTTCATACAGTGAGATTTCATGAGAGTAAATCCTCAGCATCATTTAGAGAGAGCAGATTGCATCAACTAATTTTCCATTTTTAATTGTAGTTTTCTTTCCTTCCCTGGCCCCATTCCCCTCCAGGGGAAGAGCCCAGTAACAGAAAGGTTAGCAATCTCTGATGGAAGCAAGCTGCTCGATTTCAGATCATGTCAAGTCTTTCTCTGCTAACGTTTTCAGCCTGCTTAATAATGTAGTTACCTATCCTCGTTCATTCCTGCATGCTAACATTACCTATCCAGATTCGGGGAAAAAAAGAGGTGATATCTGAAATAATTACCACTTCCAAGTGGTCAATCTTTTTTTAACAGTTGTTTTCAGCCTCCGTTCAGAGCTTCATCAGTAATCAAGGGTTAATTTCACACCTCAGTGGATTGCCTGCCTTAATCTCTATTCAGTGTAATTAAATCTGTCCAATAAAGTGAGCTCTTTTCCTCTTTGTTCTCTCCCATCTCCTACTCTTTTTTTTTTATTGTTTTACACCCATCACATCTCATCGTCTGAACTACAGGCCATCCAGCCTCACTTGACAGGCAGAATATATCCCTAAAATTAAAACATTCCTGACTGAGATTGTAAGGGGTAAAGAGAGGGAGGGGGAGAGAGAGAGGGAGAGGGAGGGGGGTGGGGGGGGGGGAGTTTGTTGAGCTTGGTGGGAGAGGAAAAAGGAAAGGGAAGGGAAGCTGACACATCCAGTGTCTATTTTATTTTCCTTTTTTTCTCATTTCAGCAGACTGGAATGTGAAGATTTGACCTTGTCAATCAGACCTCTTGACAAGTTTAATCACTGTGTGCCCTCTGCAAAATCATGGCTAAATAGGAATGCAAATAATAGAGCGCAGGGGCCTCTTATAAATGGTAATCAAGAGGACTAATCAACTGACAGGTCCACAGATATGGCTTGCACAAGGAGTCCCTCACACCCTTTTTTTTTTAGCAATATTAATACGACAAATTAATAACTTTAACATCTCCATCTGCCCTATTCTTGTTTTTCAATTGCATGCATATATGTGACATTTTTTATTTTAACGACTGTTTTTTTAGATTCCTACATTAATTTTTTGTAACTTTTTTTTTTCTTGTCTCTGACTATGAGACAAAAGATTATATTTAAGCTGTGCAAAGGGTATCTTTCTTTTCAAGTAAGACCAGCCAGCGGTTTCTGAACAATGTCTTGCCAATCCACCCCTCTGTGATCTGCCACAAAAGTCAAGGGCTCCATGAAGACTTTGAAATGTTGATTCGGTTGAGTATGGTGACTTCCCTTTGCACCTTTAAAAATACAACTGATCTAACTTTTATGTCAAAGCTTGAACGTTGTGAAGGTTGCCTCTCTCTCCCCCAATTGTCAAAGATGTCAAAGCTAAATGTGAAATTCTGTCTTGCTGCGACGGCATCAAAAGTCAGGGCTTTTTTAAGTCCATAAGATCAGAAAGACAAATCCCAATACTTTGCCTCAAGTCTTTTACATCCATCACATATAAAATCAAACAAACAAATCGAGCAATCACTTAAAACACATGTTGAATCGGGATCCACATCCAGATATATTCTTTGTGAAATACTGCAGTTGCTTCGTGGTTCTGAATCTATAATTTCATTTATTTAGAGAACCTTACATGCAGAAGGGGTAAATTGGATTTGCCTCGCCATAATTATACATGATTTTAGATGGTTTGGTTTGTCACTGGGAATAAAAGAGGTTATATGGCACATCAGCTGGATCTAACATTTTTAAGACTTACACTTCTCCGCTCGCTAATGATGGTTTACAGGCCAATTCTCTGGGGGCAGTCTGAGTGCTTCCAAGATATCACATCTTCACAGGCAATCCACATAACTTAGTCTGGCAATGCCAAAGGGAGGGTTTAAAGACACGCCAAAAGCATGAGTAAGAGATGTCTCAGAGAACAGCACCATATATAAATCTGTGCAAACAAAACATTACAAAATCAAATCCTCTTTCACCTTTTCGTTCCTCTGCTCATTTCTCTAAATTGCAACATTTAATGTGTATTTTTGAGGCCTTGACATGAATCCAATGCCTTTGATTTCTTTCTTGCATTAAATAACATCGGCTGAGGCACATCCATAAATCGAACCAGCTCATCATATAACAATAATAAAAACAATGTTTTAATCTCATAGCTGATCTTCTTACTGTGTTGGATTATAGTTCAGTAACATTCAGCCGCCTACATCACCTGCAGAGGAAGATCAACATCCAAACAATGGAGCAGGCAAGACTAGACATCATTAGGCTTCTTAACACCTCACAAGACACAGACAGACTGACATCCAGCCAATTTGGCCATGAGCTGAGATAGCTCCTAGTAGTCTGCAACCTCACTAGGGACTAATGATGGTCTAAGCCTGTCCTGGCCCTCACAGGCCTGTTTGATCAGGTACAGTAGAAACCGAGTGTGACGGGAAGTTGACTATACATTCAGCAGTATTTACCTGCTTGAATCCCATCGGGTGTTTGGCAGATGATCAACAGAGGTGTTATTTAAACGGATGTATATCAGCTTTACAATACAGTACCTGTCACCCGTCACTCTATGTGCTGGACAGAAATTAACCGAGTGGGAGAGGGTGAGAACGAGCAATGCATATGTCTACAAACAAAAAGATATGTGCTGATGTGCAATATGCTGCATTTTCCACAGAAGACGCACCATAAAAACAATTTCAGTGCGCTATCAGCAGGCTATTTGCAGAGCTATTTCATCCGTTTTGATTAAAAAAAAATAGCAGCGATCATTTGGCACTGAGCAGACCATCTACTCAGGACTGGCAGCTGGATGGATGGCATGAGGGCAAATATAGGGAGGAATGATGCACAGTATTTATAGCATCCAGATAACACTCGGTTGGAAATTGACAGGCCCACCTAATGATGCTCCTCAAAGTGGCATGGATGCAGACGAGTGGACCCCTTCAAATGGGAGGCCAATCCCTGCTGACACAGGGGATAATAGCCCAGCATTGAGCCCATTGTCTGGGCACCCCACACCATGGCATTTGGAACTGAGCTGCCCCTGTTCCTGCGGACAAATGATCCACACTCTGCCAGGGAATGTCAGCCATCATGTCCCTCAGTCCGTCTGTTCACATGAGAGATGATGGCATAGGCCACTTTCTCGTAACCCTATTAGTTTATGAATAATTAGCTCTGTAGCAACAAACAGGATGGGGATGCCTGTCTGTCTGTCTGTCTGTCTGTCTGTCTGTCTGTCTATCTATCTATCTATCATGCACTTCAGTCACTTTGATACAATCTGTTTGCACTCAAGTAAATATGCACTGAATATTTGCACTAGCAACCGTAGATAGTTTCCATTTATAGTAGTCTCAGTTTATATTCTGCACTATTTAGTGTTAAATTCATCTGTATTGTATTTTATAATCTGTATATATTGTTGTACTCTCTGTTGCACTTCTGGTTAGATGCCGAACTGCATTTCGTTGCTCTGTACTAGTACATGTGCAATGACAATAAAGTTGAATATAATCTAATCTAATCTAATCTATCTATCTAAATATCAAATATATACACCTCTGTGTAATTTATGTGGCCTCTCTCTCTCTCTCTCTATATATATATATACATATATCTATCTGTCTATCTATCTATCCATCCATCGATGAGTCTGCGTTATAATTGCGCGTAAACAAAAGAAACTCTCTACAGTCATTATAAACCCACCCACAGCTGCCACTGGGACCTCCATTAAGCCCAGTGTTCCTGAGATGCTCTGGTCTTATCTGATTCATCAACAAGACGTTGGCTGGCATGATTTATCTATGCCACTTACTTGTTTTCATTTTGCCCGGGGGCTGCTGCCAGCATCAGGGGCTTCTTTTTACAATGTGACAGCTCCATCTCAAGAGAAAAGACTCCCCATGCAAAAACAGTGCATCAAAACAAATAAGGCCCGAGCCACTTAAGAGAAGTGGCTGCGTTCAGGACCCATTTTCACTACATGTCAACCAAATGATGCAATGGCACGCTAAAATCTGTCTCTATGCCTTTTGTCGGAAAAAAATCAATGTATGAGTCTAGAAATAGGGGTTAAACACAAACATGTTCTTTTATGCCTTTTATTTAGTACATATTGGGCCCCGACATTATACAAAATCATTTTATTTTAATTGATTATTTGAGTTTTGGTTCTCTGCAGGCTCCCATTTACCCATCTTCTTTGTGAAAATTCTCCACCTCTCAGTTTACAACTGCCTTTCCCTTCTATGCTCCCCAAATCTACAGGCAACGGGACGCTCTTGTACATTAAATAAGAACTGTCACCCTGGGCAACTTGCAGCAATGGAGCATTTATTCTGCCTCACATTTCCTGGCACTTAGAATTATTTCCTTCATGCCTGATAACCAAATTACAATATGGCAGGTCTCCCCGGAGCCACAGGATTGTTAGTGCCAGCTCACAACATACTTTCAACTGATGTGGCATTTCATGTACAGCTGCCAATCAAAGCCAGCAGAAGGGAGAGATGTAAATGAGGGCGGGCCCGACGGTGTTCAATTACCGCTCTGAGCTCTGCATAATCCCCCTTCCCACTGACTGACTGACTGACAGCTCCACATTCCTCCTCATCCCCAGCTTTCTCCCCCAATTTCACTACCTAGGTTTTGCCACATACTGTTACATGGAATCAGACATTGGAGGGAATTTCTGTCATTTACATTTAGAATAGTGCAAATGTATTATCTGGCATCTAAAGGACTGCAAGGGAAAGAAAAGGCATGTGTCTTCAGAAAGTAAATGATTGCTAACAACAAATTCCCTATAATTTGTGGCACGTAGTTCGAAGCGAAACAGAGTCTCCTGTAGGCTACGTCAGTGTCTTTGCTTCTGTTGAATATAATTCTCTCTTTCCTATTATAAAAGAATGGGAATTTCAACAGCTGAGTGGGCCGAGATACTCTTAGCTGCCTACTCAGCATCAACCTTTGGTAAATACTCAGATTAAGGAGATCCGTGAATAGTGCTGGTATCTTTTGCTCTTTCTGTCATAAAGACGCCTTTAGATTCCTCTTAATCTGCATGTTAAAGGTACGCCAGCCGAATGGCTTAAGCAATGTTCTGCTTGTGACTGAGAAATGATGCCATTAGACCTGCATGATTCAAAATCCTATGTTTTGTGCAGGAGTGTTTTAATACCCCAGTGTATCATGGGACATAATTCTATATAGTTCGTCTGGCTTCATTTAATTTTAAAATATCACATTGTTTTTCTCCACAGTCACCTGATTTCCGCTCCGCCATCGCCTTCGTCAGTTACTTCTCTCGTCTGTCTGAAACTGGCACTTTTGTTGCATTTCAGGAGGTTGATAAATCAATCCATCAAAAAATTCTTTGCGGTGAAACTCAATCAAGAAAGGTCATGTCGGCGGGAAAAGAACAGATTAAATTAGCATTGAATTAGACATGGAAAGTGAGCTCTGTCAAAACCATCACTGTGCTCAGCACAATTAGAATATGTTAATTATGCATTTCATTAAGGGGCCTCAGCGCTCTTTGAATGTGAGATGAAATGTCACTGGTGTAGGCAGCCGAAAAATGGAAGATTGCCAGGCACAACTTTCTTTGTGCAATGTGTGACACCTTCATTAACATCAGGGATTGCTAGTCTGATTAGACTTTTTGTATTAGTTTAAGCCTTTAGGCTTTCAAATGCTATGCCTTTTTTCTCCCTCCGTCTTGATGTGGCAGCTCAGACCCTTCTCCATTTCCAAGCAGATATTGTCTACGGTTCAATCCTTTGTTTAAATTCTCCAACATAATGCCATGACATTGGACGTAACATCTCATTGTCTTTGTGGAGATGACGCCATTTACCACGTCTTTGTTTCACATAATCTCGGGTCACTTTCAGCAATGACGAGACTTGAAGAGCCAAATTCCCACAGTGTGCGCTCATATCTAAGATGTTCAGGTCGGCCTTCGTGTTAATGCATGCAATGTTGACATTAAATAGTTATAAGTTTCAGTTTTAGCTCACATTTTGATCCTGGGTGGATGGATGGATGGATGGGATAGATATAGGGCTGGTACTTACAGCTCATCAGAGAAGAGAAACTGTAGGACAGATTTATTCCACACTGCACCAGTGATTAACTTCTGAGTGAACTCGGGAAGATCCCACATGGTGTAATGGTTGACAGGTCATCACGTTGCATTCTGTGAAAATCACACGGAGAACAGATGATAGGTAAGTGAAAGTTGGACTGTGGCAGCAGCTTACATTATATATCAGCCAACTTTTAAAACTTCATTAAAACAAAATGAAAGCACTTCCCAGCACACTTAAATTAAATCGAAATGCTTTGGGAAGAGATGATGAAAGCCAAAAGTGGGAGCTGTCTGACAATCTCAGCGGTCACATACTTTCACGACATAAGATGATTCTTGTGTGGTGAAAGTGAATCGTAGGAATGATTGTCTCTGGAAGACCCCATCTCACAGATGTAATATAGATGTCTTGAATGAGTGACTACCTGCTGGCCTGTCTTCGCACCCATAACTGAGAATATACAGTACCTGTAGAATACAGCTCCCACCTCTGTAGCTACAGCACAAGATTTCCCTCTTACGTCAACCACAGAGGGTTAAGGGGGTGAGACTGAAGCTGGGGATCAATGTCTTTATGTATTTATGGTTTGCTGTAAAACGGTCATTAATATCAAATCAATCACCACTTGGATATTACAATTTAATAACACAATTCCCTTTCTTTATCAAGTAGTTTAACACATCTTCTGCAGAGGCCTTTATGTTTGCCCGAAAAGACGTTATCCCAGTGTGTGACGGCTCATATTTTCTGTGGCTATATACTTTCACTTCATCCACCTCGCACGGTCAGCATATATACGTTCCACATGAGGGATGGTTCACGGCGATCCACAAGGATGAGGGTCCTGCAAACGATGAAGTGGGATCATTCACTGTCTCGGCTCCGTTTGAGGTTTTGGTTTATGGGGACCGTGCGACGGCACTGAAGCCTCTGACTGACTGCTCAGCTGGGAGAAATTCAGTACCTTCACAACTTTGCCACAAGTGTGTGATTTGCCTTTCTGGTCTCGCTGTCAAGCCTTTGTCACATTAAAACCTCAGCCACTGTGACAGTTGCACTCCTAAGAGAAGTGGAGTAATTAAAATGTATCAATCACTTGTTTTAGCGCATGACGCTATTTTTCCCCGCGTTTGATCTGATATGGACAGCAATAACAAAACGAACAATGAAGGCGTCATGTTGGAAAATAATCTACTTACTGGTCCAGCACTGCAGGGAAGCACTCGATCATAAGTGAAAAATGGAGGTCCGTGTCCAAGGCCTAAATGTATTCCATGGCCGGAGAATGAACTTGCTGCCCATGTGACACATGATTTACACAGGAAAAGGCCTGTGACTCCCTACAATGATAGATCTACGCCTGAGTCTGCCTGGGCTCACTTTATGACATATAATCCTTCTCTTTTAAGTTGTAAGATAGAGATAGATAACAAAATGCTGTATTGATTTCCCTGTCTGCACAGTGGCTGGGTTTTTAAGACTGCACATGCCCACGTCTGAATCTTGACCACAGTGACAACTGTCTATGTAGCTCATACTATCACTGTTGCTCATTACATCAATTTAGCTTTTCTAAGATTCAACGCATGTTCTGCATAAAAACAGACTCCTGAAGTGCATCTTGTTTCTCCAGTTGTTTTTCCGTCGGATCATGGAGCTGCTGCTGTCGCTGCTATTCACACTTGGAGAGGTAGCCTTTTCATAAATTCAGAAACTGTTATGACGTTGTGGCATTGAACCAATGTGGCTGGAGAGGAGGCATATTTGAAAACATGCAGAAGAACGATAATATTCTTATAATGGGACATTTTGTTTTGTAAAGTAAAAAGATAAAGTAAGACTAGCGGTTTACATATTGTAACTTTGCCACGTGTCTTCAAAAGGCTTAAAAATGACTTTTATGACAGTGAAAAGAAAAAGGCCCACTCACACCTTGAAAACAATATACAGTGTATATATACACATGTCACACATGTTGATAAATATAGAACTATGAATGTCTTAAGATCCCTTCTAGATTAGTTTAACGTGACTGGTCTATATCTACCCTGCACTTATTTATAATGAACCAGGCAGTGATGAAGTAAGAATTCAGATAATTTGCTTTAACAACAATTGCAATACTAATACTAATACTACAATGTACAAGTAAAGGTCCTGCACCTACTATATTACTTAAATAAAGGGACACATGTAAATGTGAAGCAGAAGTACTGCAGACACATGACCTCTGTGAGTGTTGGATTTTCATTAGTAATGCATGAATGTAGAAATGTAGGGTCGCAGTGGAGTTCATTTAAATAATTGTATGTATTGTGAACGTTTAATCTACAGTATAACAAATTAAAACATCATATTTAACAATCAACAATCATCATCATGTGTTTTATGTAACGTTTTAATTTGTGAAGATGTCAAATTAATGTAGCGGTGTAAAAAAGTACATATTTTCCTTTGAAATAAATTGTATAGTATAAAGAAGCATGAAATAGAAACACTAAATGTATTTAATTATTCTCCATCATTATTACTGGAAGTTCTCTCAGTATAACTTATTTCTAGCTCCTCTTAAATGCAAATGTGTTCCCTGGTTCTGGAGGTTAAAGGTAGTTATTGTGGCCAAACAGTGCTGTGAATCAATGAAAACACTGCAAGATTTTAAATATTTAAACAAATCTATTTTGCAAATGTTTTGTGAGGAAGAAAACACATTCAGCACATTTGTCGGGCCTACAAGTGAGGTTCAAATGGGACCTTTAATTTCAGGTTCATGAAATCCACAAAAAAACGGAAGATTAAATTGACTAATAAAATAATAGTAGTCAGGAACAATAATTTTAATTTCCAAGTACATAGACCTCATGGTAAATGTATCATCAAAACATCACGTGTCAGGTTGATGGGGGATTTACTTCCTGTCTGAAACTGTGTCCTCATCTCAGGCTGGAAAAGTGAGATGCATCAGCATGTCATGTCACATTAACACAACCTGATTGCCATTCCACATTTAATTAGAGTTATATCACACAAAACGAAACACGTCTAACCGTATTCAAGCTCTTATGGGTCATTAGGCAACATTCAGTAGTTTTGGGTGGGTGGTGAAGGCTGTTTTTTTGTGCTATTTTATTTTGCTATGGGCCCATGGACCCAGGCTGTGTTTACAGACTGAGAGAAATAGCTTAAATCTGCTGGCGTCAATGCTGATTCATGTCAAATTGAGTGACAGGTGACCCGAGAGCCGGCAGCCAGACAGTGAGACGGATTACAAGTGAGCAAAACGCCAACAACCTCTGGCCTGCTGTGGGGCAACAGATGACAGCGGAGGAGGGCACGAGGTGGAGAGCCCTGTACTCTACCCCCCTCGTCCCTCCATCAATCCATCAAGTCATCCCCCTCCTGGCCTCCATCCACTGATTGACAAGGGAAAATGAGAACATTCAGTTGTTAAAATAATACAGCTCTGTCGAGTATTATGTCACATGTTACAGATTCAGTGTTTTACTTTTGAAGTATCACTGCTACCGTGTTCATGTTGCGTCTGGCTAGGGTTAGGATCCAAAGGTGGAGAGAGATTTGTTACAGTTTATCTACAAAGCAGCAGATTGTGAACATGTCAATCAATCAAGGTCATTGTTTCCTACGTGGTAGCAGCAGCGGTAATTACATTGTAGCCCACTACAAGGGAGGAATAAGTGTTTCTGGCTTTAAGGCCAACTCGGCTGCAAGTCAGGAAGCGATCTAATAATAGGAAGGTGTGACTACAGAATATGCTTGTCATGAAAAGGTGGACAAAAAAAACTAAACAGAGAGGAAGGAAAATTGCTCCAGCAAGCCAACAAATTCATAGTGGCAAAAAGAAAGCATTCTTGTGCCCTTGTTGACTGCTGGCTGCAACAGAGCCAACAGACCCTGAATTCTCCTGACAGTGTCTGAGGGGTCCAAATCCAATCCCATCCAATTCTGGTTGTTAGTTTACAGCGAGGAACGACCTTCCACAGTGCTGACAGTCAAATTCTTTCCGGGCTCTTTAGTGGGTTTTATAATTGTTATACCTCACTGTGCTGTAATGTAAAAAAAAGAAAAGAAAAGAGAATCCAGCTGAATGTCATCGAAAACAAAAATTATTCAAAACTTTCATATTCCGTAATGTGTCCTCTGAAAATTCAGACTGGTAAGAAAAAGTAATAGTAATCATTGTTGTCCCCAAAATGTCCCCATCTGGGCCAAACAGCAACAAATGTGTCACTTTATTTTGAATTGTAATTTCCCCTTGGACCAATCAGCGTTATTCTAAATGCCAGAAAGCAGTGGTGAGATGCATCATTTTCCAAGTTTTGTCCAAGTGAGATCAGTCATGTCTGATGTTTTGTGTTTGACACATAAATGAGCAAACAGATGTTGCACAGCTCCTTCTTGGGCTCATCTGTGTAATTTTTTTAATCTGAAAACACAGCTGTGGACTTCATCGTTTTTCCAAGTTTCTGCAGAATCCAACAAGTAAGTAAATACTGTGGCGTTCCTCTAATAGGCCAATCACTTTCATTTGAAAAAGGCATTACATTATTTACTGCAAAGAATGCTTCCATACTCTTCTATATACAATTAATCTTAAACGCTAACTGTATCTATTAAAGCTGCTCCATTCAATATCTTTATATTAACAATAGATGAAATGATGATGTATAATATTAAAGGGCGCACTCATTGTGACAAAACCACAGACAATTATCCCCCAACTCTTAAATGCCCCTCAGCTCCACGGAACAATTAAGCATCATTAAGCTCAATGGTTTGATTTTGCTGCCCACCAATGTATTGTTTTGGTTCACTCTCAACATTTCCAGCAGAATCAGGAAGCTGTTTTCAGCAACAACAACAACAAAAAGAAGGTCAGACAGCGTTAGCAACTAGCTGGTAAAACTAGCGCAGCATGTAGCAGCTTAAAAGCAGATATTTCCCTTTAGAAGTTGGTGGAGACCAAAACAGAGCTAAAAGAAGAGTGAATATTAGACTTACATCTTCTATGTGGCCTGAAACTCACCGCCAATCAAGTGCTACTGTTGCTTTGTGTCCGTTGACTGTGTTGACTGTGCAACCGTCCGCTAACATGTTCCCCATATCAACTTAATAAGAGGATATGTTGTTGTGTTGAAGCTTGTTTCTGCTGCCCCCAAGTGGCCAAATAAATAGACCAGTGACTGGAATTCTGTTCGCTCCCAGCAAGTCTTTATGGTTCCTGCTGGGGTGTGTTTTGTTCTTGAGAGCTAGCGTTACAGTATGTGTCTTTGCAGCCACACATCCCGAGGTAGCTGAGAAGCTGTTTTACACATCTCGTGACCTACATCTATACGCTGAATATGTAGTTTCCAACCTCAAAGCAGTACTCCACCGATTTAGTGTTGCACTCCTCTAACGTATAACCTATAATATCGTTTGACTCATGAGAAGGGAGAAAAGAGATAGTTTTTGGGGATTTTACACATTCTTCTTCTCTGTCTAATCATGGTGCCTACATTACCCACAATGCAATGATTAATGTGTGTGTAGCCCTGAGCAGTGGGCTCCAGAGCTCACTTCTTGCTAACTCCACACCCCTAGATTTATTTTCATTTTCAAATGTGTAGTCTTCAGCCCCAACCAACACTCAATGTCAAGTGACATCACTTGAGGCAGATTTCATCAGATTTTGTGCAACTCGCCCTGGAGCCTCAAAAGGCGTTATATAAAATATATTTTTAAACATTTGCAGTAGAACTCCCTAAGACCTGTAAACAGACGTTGGGTTGCTAAGTTTGCTTTAATGAGAACCATATTCAACCGTATATATTATATTTAAAAGAGGATAGAATAAAGGAATTACAATTAAACTTAAATATGAGGCAACATGGACACAGAAAAATAACAAAATGCTTAAAATATATTAAATATTCCATCCTCACTGATGTCATTTTCTCTGCTTTCCTCTAAGTGGGTCCTTCGTTGCAGTGCTTTTGTAAACATGAATGCCATACTGAATTTCAGATGCAACATATTAAAAATATCAGATGTGAATGTACAAGACAAATAACTGAAAAACCCAGTGAATCAAACGAGACATCAGCTTTTTTTGTTTATGTCTCAAAATCAATATGTTTGGGCATGTTCCAAGACGTATCCTCTATTAACAGCTCATTCATAGATTACTCAAAGCGCAATCGTGTTACATGAGTTGCAAATGTTCTTTCCACCATATTAAAGCCTCTTAATAAGCGCAGGTGTCACCCCTCTCTCTGGTGCCCGGTCATTTGCGTTTGCTCCATGAGTCCTGAGATGCTTCGGAGGCACAAGCAGCCAGTCGGCAAGAATTAGAGCAGCGTCCATGATTGTGCTGACGTCTGCAAGGGGCTAGGCTGGAGATTAAGCCCAATAAAAATGTGTGATTTGTTGCTTTCATATTTGGAAGATGTCAGCTTCAATTTGAGCTAGCACGCTGCCTTGAGGCAGGCTGGGTGACAAATATGAAGGATGCACTGATGAACTGCTGGCAATCAAGTGTTAGTTCTCTCATCCACTATATGATCGCAATGAAAACCTCCACACATTGTTACACAGGGGTTCGGCCACGGCTATCAGCTTTTTTAATATAATAATCATAAATTCGCACAAAAAAAAGAAGGGACTTTGATTTATTTATTTATCTTTTGTTCACTTCTTATAAATCAATTATTCATTCATGTTTCTGCTAAATATTTCTTCTACTACACTGCTTCACAATAACATGTTGTACTTTAACCCATTTCAGTGGTCACTGACACCCTAAATGTGTCTTCAGGGGCTATCCATTTGTACTAATAAAACATTTGAAAAAATGTACTTAGACAAGAAAAAAGGTTTAATCCGCCATCAAAATACCACATTTCACACTTAAACTGGGCTATTTTTTACACTACTGTTGGGTTATTTGCCAAAACTAAAATGTGGTTATCTTGACCCAGTGACATAACAAGATCAAGTTATACATACAATTGTATTACATTGATTGTTAGTTCAGAGTTCATCAGAGTTTAAAAAGACCTATAGATTAAAACTGTTTGCAAACATATACCCTATTTTAGTATGGGCAAATAACCCAAAATGATAATAAAAACAAAACACTGGCTCAAAACAAACCCTTGTCTTGTGGTGCGTTCTACCAATGGGTAAATTAGCCCATTATTGAATAGGTAATATATAGATTGAAATGATTTAAGTGTATACCCAAAGGCGGGCTCAATTTATAACATCAATCAATAACCTTTTTCAAAGCAAGGCAGTGGTGAATATCTGTAACTATTGGGAAATCATTACAAGTTAATTTCTAAAAGACAGAAAAAGAGGCGAAACAGGGTTAGGATCATGTGAACGTCATCAGGAGGGAGGATTGACCGTCTGTTTAAGATTCTGGAAGTTTGAAAACACCTTGTGCATTATAACTGAAGCTCTACCCAAAGTTCCCCGAGTTTAATCCTTTCTGCAAGTGCTTCATCAACCTTCAGCTTTTTTGACAAGACAGAAGTTTCAGCATGTATGATTAATAAGATACAAATGTGCAACTGATATTTGATAAATGACTTTGGTTTCATATTCATGATGTACAATGAATATGCAGCACCAGGGGCTTAGGCCTACTTGATTGATCAAATGTATTCCATTCATCACTTATTTTTGCTTAATTAGCATATTTGAAGCAACACCATTAACAGTGGAGGACTATGGGCTATTTGGAAGATATGATGTATGTAGGAGAGCAGACATACATACATTCCTCTTTGTCTTGTATGAGCTCACATCCTCAGGAGGCTGAATTCATTATAAATCATATTATTTAGCAAAAAGAAAAAAAACGAGGTAGAGGATTTAGGCACATCATTCATCACTGCTTTTTAATTCCAAGTATTTGGTCCTCCACATTTTGAAAAAGGCATCATGGCAGCAAACCTCCAATAGTACAATGCAGGTAAAAGGACGAATTGTTCTGATATCTCTGAAAAGGAATCAAGGGATCTAATGCTCTTTATGGGATATTTCTCAGAGGGACGTAATAACCTGAGGACTTTGGGGAGAATAAATGGGAGAAAAGGGAGTTAGGATGTGGGTCATTATAGCTATAAGTTCTAAAGCCCTTCATTAAACACATGAGCTAGTCATTACCCTGCTGCTGTGTGATGAACATTTTGAACCCCCCCCCCCCCCCCCCCCCCCACACACACACACACACACACCTCCTCCTCCCCCTCCTCTGGTTTACAGACCAGATGATGCAGAGAATCCATGCTTGTCTTGCACAGGGCGAAGCAAAGTCAGGCACAGTGTAAATGTTTTGTGTGTATCCAAGCAGGCAAATTCTGATGCACATTTGCCTTATTACAGCACATCAGCGTCAGGGAGACACACGCCAGTGCAAGCAAGCAGCGTGCACTTATCATTATTTGATAGCATGTTTAATGACAGATTGACAAAGAATTTGCAAATACGAGTTGGCGTCAATTTAGCTAAGGTCGGGTTTCACTGCATCTTCAATGCAAACTTACTTATATGGATACTTACATTTTTTCATCTGAGCTATTAGAAGTTATTAGAACTGTTTTAGAAAGTAACTCCAAGCTGGGAAAAATTTGGCTTTTTTTTATTTGGAGATTCTGAAAAACAATTTCACTGCTAGTGAAATCAATGATGCTAATAGTGAGAATATTCAATCATGTGTCTGTAGATTGACTTCATGACATGTAGAGAAAAGGCACTGAGATGTGACTTTAACCTACATTTGTTTTTATTGAGAGGAACCGTACAAGCTTTGTCACCATGTGACTGCCCAGTGTTCTGGCTAATGTAGAATACTGTAAAAAAAGAAAAAGTATAAACTGTGTCCATGAACGAGCATGTTACTGCGCTTAATATATCTCATAATCAATCCGTTTAAAACCAAGATTGTGTGTGTGTGTGTGTGTGTAATTGCAGAAAGCTGACTGTGTTCTGTAATTAGCCATGACATGTTAGATATACGGTGCGATTAACTGTGTTAATATGCAAACATCCAAAATGAATTAATATAAAGCACCAAAAGAATTATGGGTTTATTTCACCTAATTACCTGCGATGTGTTACCTGAAGTATATCAGTATTTAATAACTCAGGTATTCATATTAAAGAGCATCGTGTTTATTTGAAAAACTGGAGCAGCTGATGTGTATTTTGAGTTTCCACCCACTCGTTTATGCACATTGAAATAATTGCACGATACAATTCACATTAACCTTTTAAAGTTTGCTTTAAATTTTATATTACATCCATTTAGCAGTTTTGTGGATACTAACAATGAGTCCCACATCGACTTTGACTTATTAGAGCAAATTATGTTGAGAGACAACTAATTTCCCTCTCTGATTGCACTGATGAGAGCATTTTTCTTCGGTTAGCCTTGGGTGGATCTCTTCTAGGTTGTGCTGAATCCTCAACATTTACTGGGAGCATACACTGTATATGTGTATGCATTGAATAAAGATGTGTATCAAAATAAAGGGAATTACTGTGTAAAAATAAAAGCTCTACATTGCATGTCATCTTTCTTCTTTTTTTTTTTTAAAGCCTCATTTGAAATTTCACTAAACACAAACAGCCAATAATATTCTCCCCCCAACCCCCCCACCCCCCCTGCAAAGCATTCTTCTGCATCATAAGGACAATGCTTGCTTCAGTTTAGAATAAGTTGCTCCTCTAAAACATAATGGCTCTACAGACAAATCAGAGATCCTTCGGAGAAGAAAGGCACTAAATAATTTATAGCTTTAATCTGCTCACTGAGGTGTGTGGTCTTTGACAGTAATTATAAATGCAGGGAGAAATTATAGCGGAATACTTTAACTGCATTAGGAGTCATCTGATGAACAACATGATTGCCTGCTCATTTCCAACAATAGGGGGCAAGTTGGTGTCACAGCATTCAAATCACCACAGTGCCCGTGTGCTTTCTCCCATTCGCCATCAAATGTCAGTTGGCCGTTATAAAACAGAGATTTGATGGGTGGAGGTAATTGAGGACTTGATTGCTCGAAAAGAGATGAATTGCATAAAATGTTTATGAATTTAGAAGGCAATTATTTTTAATAGCCTTGAAATAATAGAGCTGGAGGAAATATGTTTAATTGTTATGATACCGTCTTGCAGCAACAGCAGCGGTGTTCACAGGAAAGCAATAAAGTCTGACAAGAAGATGTATCTTTGAGGTGTATCTAAAAGTCATGAGGTAAAAGAACAGAATGCTGCGTCGGCTACAGTATGAGGATGCTAGCCTCTGTCGCATTGAGCTTCTCCGTGGATTTAAAAACTTGTAAAGGATAAAGAAGATATTGTGACTTTAAATACAAAATACTTTATCTTATGGGTCTGTTATTTCTGAATCTTTTCCTGATAATTTCCATATAGGTTTTCTGGAAAGAACTATCTCATTTGGCATTATTATTTTAAAAGAAAACTGTTAAAAAAAGACTGAAGTCAATTTAAATTCATTTAAAAAAATAATTATTGGCAATGTTATGCTCCATATATGTTGAATTGAATGACCATTTTTCATGTTCAGTGGACCTGCAGTGCACTGACTAAAATACTTTTGATTTCATTAGAAATTAAGTGGAAGTGTTTCTACCTTATATTATATATGTATTTCCCTGATAAGTATCAAATTGCATTCTTTCTTGAAAACTTCCGGAGGAATTATCAAGAAATTACCTCCAGTAATAATGGAACAAAAGTGTTACTGATACGTGTACAACTTGAGCAGCAGTCATTGGTATAATATAGATTTTCTTTGTCCATCATCAGTTTGCTAAGCAGGAAATCTTAACATCTTTATATTATGAAAAACTATACAAGTAAACAATTAAAGATAACAAATAAAAAGATATACAAACTGTTATTAAATGTTAACTCTTTATTTGAATAAGTAAAAAAAGGTGCAGGTATCACAGGTATCATCTGTCTTGCTGTTATCCTTGTTGCATGAAACACACTGTTTTCTTTTCTTCTAAAACATATTTACATGTGAAATATCCTTGTTCCCAAACCGTCTAATTATTTTTGAGTCATGTACAGAATCCGAGTCTAAACTGGTGATTAAACATTTATTAAAGTGCTTTTTTCTCTTCTATCATTGCAACACAAAACATCTTTACATAGCAATACACTGTACAGGTCTGCGTGTGTGTTATCGTGTGTCGGGCTACCTGTTTTAACAGCTGCACAATTATGCAGGTGTACGGTATCATAGAAGTTGTAAAGTACAATTAGTTCACTATTTTGTCTTTGAAATACAATTTAAACTTGACATATCATACAAATAAATAGTAGTCATAGCCAGGGCTATTGCATGCAAACATCAGCAATTATGTTTCTTCAAGCAGTAATACAATTCATTACTGGTGATGCATTTGAGCAGGGTGCAAAAGTATCTCTTAGTGTTTCCTTATACAATTTCTCACCAGTGTGTCTTTGCCATCCATGAAATGTTTTAAAAGTCATAATGATGCACTACACAACGCTAGTTGAAAAAAAAATGGTTGAAATATCTGACCCGTGTATTGAAATAAAAAAAGTGACAATACTAGGGAAAGTCTACTCCTTGTCCATTTCCACATATTGTGAATGGTTGTCAGGGGATTTGCTGTGAGTTTTACTCAAATGAAGTTTGACTGCGTGATTGCTGGCAAATGTCCGACAGCAGAGCTTACATTTGAACTTTGAGTCAATGTCTTCGTCCGTGACTAGAGCCTCTGTGGCTCTGACGCTGAGGGCCTTCGACAGTTCTGGCTCCTCTACCTTCGTCTGGTGCTCTACTGGCATTTTGCACATGTCTTTGATTTGGAACCCAAGATGGGTTTCCAGATGGGAAATGAATGAGGCGGGGGACCTAAACTGGGAAGCGCAGTCATTGCAGTAGAAGATCGGGTGCCCGGTGTCCATGCTCTTCAGGAATTTGGTCCCTCCGGTTTTACGCAGTTGGTATTTTACATTTGCTAACCAATGGCTTATGGTGGTCATGGACAGTCCGGTGAACTTGGAGATGTGCATCCGTTCCTGAGGGCCTAGGTCTGCGAGTAAGTATTTACCCTCAGAGGTCTGGAAGAGGCTGGAGGCAAACTGAGCTTGCAGGATTAGAAGATGGCGAGGGTTCCAGTTTGACTGTCTACCTTTACGCTTGTGGACGGAGTACATCTCAGGAGACAAGTCCTCAAAACGCCTGACATCGGATTCCAGTTTCATCATTGGGATCCTTGATGGTATGGAGGGTTTTGGTGTTGTGGCTTTTGGAAGAACTTTAACCATATCTGCAATGTCAGACAGAGCATATTTCTGTGACATCGGCGTGGAGGGGTGGAGTAGTGAGGAACTTGGCTTACTGGGTTTGGATTTTGTCAGATCTATAGGCTGGTCATCATTAGCAAAGAGAAAGGGGTTATCGGGCCTCTTTCTTATAGCATTTCCAAGCATTAATGCTGGCTTCTCACTGCTACGGTTAATGTCAGCAAATATAGACTGGGTGTGAGCAGATAGTTTATCTGCTCTTGAGTTACCGGGCTTATTTGCTTTGCCCAGATGATTGTTCAGAACTGACTGTAGTGCACTAAGAGGGTTTATGCCAAGTAGAGTTGGAGTGTCACCGAGAGGCTCTGAAGTAGGGCTGCGTCCATTGCTGGCAGATGGGCTCGGTGTCTTGCCTCTGTCAGAGAAATCTGGGCTCAACTTCCCTTTGATCGCTTCACTCATTTCATTCATACAGTCTGCATCAAGCTTTGAAGAGGAAGAGGAATCATCCTGACAATCGCTGTCATCATTTTCCACCAGATCAAACTTAATATTCTGACTTTCTTTACCATCGCTAATGCCAACCTTTTCTTTTTTGATGTCCACATTTTGATGCTGTCCCTGGGAAGCCTCAACTCCCACAGCACCGTGGTATAACTTCCCCTTGGGGGCAATCGGTCTCAGCTTGTGGTTAAATGTCTGCTTCAGCTGAGTAGGGGGAGATGCAGAGAGTGGTGAGCTTTTGATGAGGCCAGAGAGCTGATAGGCAGCGTGAATGCTCGGATAGGCACTCCAGCTTGGTGTCCCTGTTTGAGCTTTATTGATGGCAGAGGCCACTGTATTGGCTAAAGATTTAAGAATGTCCCCTCCTCCTCCTGAGTCCTGTTCAAGATCCTCCTCACGGAGATAAGGGTACTTAAAAGTCCCATTGTCTGCTTTTTGATCCTCAGTCTCTTGCTTGTCATCTTTAGCTTCAGTTTCTTCCATTTTGTCTGATGTACCTTCCCCCTTGATATCCCTCGCACTGCTCCCGAGGGAAGGATTTTTCGGAGACACCTTTCCTCCCTCATTGTCACTGGCAGCCGGCTCAGCTAAACCCTGTATCTTTTCTATGGCCAGGGGGTCAAGGGCTAACTGTTTACCCTTTTTAGAGGCTGAGTTTGTGACTTTGATGAAGTGTCCAGTAACCATCATATGTGTGGTGAGTTGCTGAAGGGTGTCATGGGAGCTTCCGCACTCCATGCATTTAAGAATCTGAGACTTGCACGTTTCAAACTGCCAAGTGTAACTCGCGCCGTTCTGATAGCCGTAGCGATTATTGTTAGCATTTGAAATGGCGGCGGCCCGTTGTGCCTCAGTGTAGCCAGATAGACCAGTTGTAGAGTCAGGGGAGCAAGGTCTCACTGTCTCAAAGGCCCGTTTCTTTGCTGGTGGCAACAATTTGGATGTGAGTAATGGGAGAGGCTCTTTTAAAGGCACTTTTTGGTAATGCTTAGTTTTTATCATATGGACGCTCAAATCCTGGAGTGATTCAAAAGAGTGACCACAGAACATGCACTTCAAAACTTTTTGTGCATCCTCTTTTCCTTCCATATCTTGGAAATTCCGTTTCCTAGCTTTAGAAGACGAACCAGAGGAGTTACTCTGTTTGCTGTGGTTGTTGTCCTGGTAGTGTCCGCTTTTGCTCATGTGGATCGTCAGATCCACCAGAGTGTCATAAGCAGCACTACAATCCTTACAGCGAAATCGGCTGGCTCCTGTGAACACTGAGCCACAGGGTTTGGTGGTTTGCCTGTACAGGTGGACAGAGCTGAAGAGGTTAGGTTTGGATGTCGGCTTCGGGGAGAGTGTCTGTCGCAGGGTCTTAGAGAGTGCATCTTGGTGCCAGTCAAACTCACTCTTGGTGCTTCCGTTGGTGCTGTCACAGTTGGCTTTGCTGGTGTTCTTGCCAATTTTCAAGTCCATCCCTATCCCAGTCCAGTAGGAATCAGAGAGAAAGCTTGCATAGGCTGCCCTCATCTTCTCCAAGCTGCCGCCCACCTCGTCTTTATGTTTGGAGCTGCGGCTCTCAACATCCCCCAGGCTCTCAGGTGGCGAGGTGGTTTTGAAGTCTGAGAGTCTGTCGCTTGTGTCGCTAAGGCGTGACTCCAACTCGACCTCTTGATTAGAAAGGACACTGATGGGAGAGTTCTGGTTGCTATAAGTGTTGGTGCTCTTGTTGTCCAGCTCTTTGTCCTCGGACACTTTGGGGCTGGTCTTCTCTGAGCATTCTTCTTCAGTTTGTGTGTCGTTCTCGCCGTCTTCCTCAGGGATGGTTTCCTGAAGAACACCGTCTTCATCAGGCATGTACACTAGAGAAGAAAGAGACATGGAGATTAATGACATTGAAACACATTGCGGGACAGCAGTTTAGTTAATTTAATTTTCCAAGAACAATACACAGAGAACATTTAAGACAAAATAATGGTGACTGCTTTGTGCCTTGGGAGGTTGGCGAGTATAGCCGGACATAATGTCTTTACTAACAGACTGCTGCTGGTGTAACGGGACCATGTGATTCACGACAGGCTATTGACTTAGTGCTGTGTCCAAGGGTTTCTCTGGCCTCAAGTTGAGATGTTTACAACAATCATTGGCCACTGAGTGACAAAAGGAAATTGATTCTTCTGGGGCCCGTTAAGTGTTATTGTAAATGACCTATTCCGTAGTGATTATGGATGCCTCAAAACTGCAATGCAAATGTGAGCCTTCTGTTCTGGATAACGTCTCAGCTTCCCTGAAGCTTCACATAAACTTCAATGTCCCGCATTGCTCTATCAATAAATGTAAAGACTCGACTGAAAAAGAGAGGAGAAAACAAACTCCAGAAGATATGTAGCCAAAATAAAAAATATGTTGCCAATGTGAATGCTTGATAAAGATGTTGATCAAGCTGGTAGAAAAGCTGATTCAATCATAAGTGTTAAAACTAGACAATTAGAAAAATTATTCAAAAAATTACTGGCAATCTGTCACGTCATTATATTTTCCCTGACAGTCTCATAAACAGCAATTACTTCTTTCATTATTCACCTGTTCATTCTCCCTACTCATAGAGCACAAACATTATTGCTTCAATTAACAGATAATTAAACAACAGTATTTCTAATTGACACATTTCCCATCATCCAATTTCTGGGTTCTTCACATGGCTTCAGGGTCTGCTCAACATAATATGAACACAGTCACAGAATATTAAAATGTCCTTTCTGACAAAAGCTATTTCAGATTATTTCAAATCGACAGCCGGCCACCCACACAACAATACTACAACCAATGTGTGCATATCTTTTGAAGACATCCTGCAATAAATGCAGTTTGTCAGTGTTGTCACATATCTGAGATAGTTTCCACCTCATAGTCACGCTGGAAAATGCATTTTGGGAGAGACGTGGCAGATGTGCCCTGAGTTAAATATGAATAGGACATAACAGCCCTGTCCAGGCACTTATGCATTTCATGTGGTTAATATTTCTTTTCTGAATAGAGGGCACTCCATGAGTAGGAAGGCTGAAGCCGAGCACTCAGGAGTCCCACACTGGGCGGCCCATAGAAAGTCTTCCATTTTTTTTGCCTTCTGAAAATATGATTTTTTTTTTTAAATCAATATTTCACAAGTGCCTCAAGAGAAACCCTGGAGGTGAATTGCCTGCCAGCTAATGGATGGAGATGGGATTCGGACTTTCAAAACAAACATAGGGTATAGGGCCTCGTGAACAAGAGCCTGCACACACTCTCACACCCATGAGCCCCAATGTGCTCTGACCTTGATCCACCGCAAGAGAGATGTTTTGATTGGCCAACCGAGATCGGTGATGGCCTCCAAAATACCCTTGATGCTAAGGGAGAGAGTTGTCAAGAGCACAGAGGTATGTTTTATTTATAGTCTTATATATAGTATTCACAGTGAAGGAGAACACCAATGGCTATGACAAGCTCCAAGTTGATGTCCTCTCTCTTCAAAGTTGCCACTAAAACTGAGGGACTGGGAAGAACACACTCCAAAGTGGGGAGATGAGCATTTCTCCGGTCCGGTGAGAGTTTAATTGAAACGTCTCAATCCTAGTATGCACCCTCATGTCAAGGCTATTCGCTGCATATTTCATGCAGCTTCAAATTCACCAATACATGCAGTTCTGGTCCACCTTCCCTATTTTTGAGATGAAGGTACGTTTCACCAAGACTAAGCCCTGGTTTTCTGGAAATAGCCACTCACACGTAGTTATATCAATTGGAATGTGAATGTTTGCACCTTATCGTTGTATTTGAGGGTGGAATTGACAGAGATTAACTGCAGCCTTTCCTGTTGTTCTTTGCATTTCTATCAGATTTGCAGAGTTGCAGACATCCAGAGGCACCAATTAACCTTCTGGCATGCAGGGATCACTCCAAGATACCCGCACGTCTAACTCCAACGCTTCTCACACCATTTGTAACCAGCTCTTGTTCTACTACAGCATTGCTGCCATGCCAAGCTGTGCTACTCTTGCATTCAAGGACAATGTGACATTAACAGACAACACCTACAAAAATATTACAATATGAGAGACAAGTTTGACAACAATACAGACTTAACCGCAGTTAGGCTTCTTCAAACTAAATTATTCAAACTAAGTGTAAGAACGGGTGCGTCATTGTGTAAACCAAATGTGAAGAGCACATTCTTTCACAACTTAGAAAAAAAGACACGTAAATGCCTGCTTTGAAAATGTTACTGGAAGTCCGAGCAAGGCAACTCCCAGCCTAAGTACCCTTTCAAAACAAGAGGCTGGCATGCCTTGCCTGAGATTTAGCATGTCATAAACTGCTGTAAAGCCTCCAATCTGTGTCACTACAAATTTATATCTTCAGAGAGAGATATGCAAAGGTCAAAAAACCTGAGGTATCCATCATAAATCAGGCAGTTGAAGTGTTTATAACCTTTATCCGTTAGAGCAGACTCTTGGCATAGCAAGGCCTGGATTTACAGAAGCAGCAGCCAGTTTCTGAGCCAAAATATTTTTTTTCCCGTACATCAAGAGAAACCAGTTAACTGCATAGGAAACAGTAGATTAGGTTCACTGCAACATTCATGGCAGCCTGCTGTCCAATTGGATTGGTGCTAAAGGCTTACATGACAATATATTTACAACTCAACTTGAAGCATTATCTTCATAGAGAACAATCCCCTCTCCCTTGTGTAAGGGAGTCTATTCAAAATGTGTCAATCATTTGGTCTTTTTTTTTTCTATGTGTGAGCCAGCTGTAAAAGGGCATTCAGTTTCCAACGTTAACATGCCACTAGAAACGTTTGTAAATTTGAGAACATCAACATTTATCTCTTGGAAGGTCAACATTTCCTTCATTAATCTGACAAGCCAGAAAGAGTTAGCAGCCTGAGGAGCAGAGCTAATGGGCAGCTGCAATACCCAGCGCATGCAGGACTTTGTGCGTTTCCGAGGTAACACTATCTTCAGAGAAGATTGGGTAATTCATAGGTGCCAGTGACAGGTCTGCACGTCTGTGCCACTTTCCACAGTGCTCTCCGGTTGTCTCAAGCTACAGTTTTTGCTGCTCGCAAATCAATATCTCTTTTTACCTCTCATTGATCGCCTTGTGGTGGGACCAACCTAAGCAGGACTGTTATGACATTTCTAGATTTCCCCCTGTCCTTGAAACAATCAATTACACGCGCATGGCAATCAAAACCTCTTTGCAAAATGAACCTGCTCCATGACATTTTCATCTCCCGGATTAATGCCATGTAAAGAAAAGAAGGAAAAAAAAGGCGTCCCTGCTGGATAGACAGAGAACAGTCCAACAACGCAGGTCAGGGTCACTAAACAATCTCCAGGCTGTCTCAGTAGCGGTTTCTCCTCCCTGTTTCCACTCACATGTAAGCCCAATTAATTGCGTCTGTGCATTTAAAAACGCTTGCTCCTCTGTTGTTATAAATAGGTGTGAAATGTCAGTCAAAAAGTACTCGGTGTACCAAACATAATTCTAAAGTTGTGAAGCTCTTTGCGAGATTGGAAACGGGATGACGTGTTTCTGAACCGCGATGCGATTGTGATTTCCTCAGTGAGCTATCATTAGAATGAAACACACATGTCACAAGGTTTAATATTTGACAGTGATATCTGACTAACTCAGTGAGCTGTGCACGTCAAGATAAAACAGATACATTGTCAGACATCCTGGTGATAGTCTTGATGACACATCTGAAGTTAAGTCTGAACTGAATCACATAGGAAACGGCGAAGAGCTAATTCTGAGCCCCGGAGCCATCTGTAAAGATCTGTAAACACCTCTCGCTTCATTGTTCCCTGTCAGGAAACAGTCTCCCCGAGCCCAAGGACACTGCAGAGTAAAGAGAGAACAATCACATTCAGATTGCTCCCTTTGACAACATTTGTCTGGAGGTTAATTGATATCACAGAATTAAATAGTGTTTGACTTGCTTTTAAATAGGAATGTGTCATTAGTTCCCACCTGGCCCATTATTTCATTTAACAACTTTTAAATGACGTCTTTAACAGAATTCAAAACTCTGCAGACACACACACACACACACACACACACACACACACTGTAACAGAGTCTAGTTATTAACAGTATTGTGGTTCACATTCTGGTTAAAACTAAAAACATAACCCATAGGTTAGATAATGAAAAGTGGGTTTAAAAGCAGCCACGAACCCCCTCGGAGTGGTTTTGTTGGACCTTCCTGAGGCGTTCACTACAAACCCATGAAACGGAAACACTCATGTTAATTTTTGTATGCATGAAGGAGATGTTACTTAAAGTGCATTACTTACTTCACTAAACACAAGCTATTCATGCAGATAAATGCCTTGCTTTTATACACCCTCAACTTTAATATTTTATAGTCTAATATAATCAAATAAAAACTTGCAGCTCAAAAAAGACACGGACAACTTGAGGACAGATTGTGAACGCAGCAAACGGCACAATGTGCTCAGATGGACCGAGAGCCAGATTAATGATAGGATCGCAAAAATGACACCATATCCTGCCATCTGGCTGTTCATTTGGGCAAAAATTATCACAATAATTATGGCAATTAATCAAAAATGTTTTCACAACCAACATGCTGTTAAGTAAAAACACAGAGAACTTTGGAATGCACAATCAACACGCCAAATAAACACAAAACAATATCCGAAGGTAGTCGGGCCTCTAGCATGTTCAGTTTGAGCTATTGGGGTGTTTTTATGAAAATGATACAAATGTGTCAATGTGTAAAAGTCTTGTCTGCATGGACGCTAATCATGCTATTTACTGAGCCACATCAGATTGCCCTGCCTGAAGCTCCAGGAGCCCCCTTCCCTCCGTGATGTCACTGAGCGATGCTGCTCCTTTTGATACCTACGAGAAGCTTCTGCTCCGAGACGCGTCAGTCGGCCCGCTGCCTAATTGGAAGTGAGCGGTGGGAGAGCATTGCAATCTGCACTCCAGCACCTAAGTCATCACTTTGAACATTGCCACAGCCGACGCATCACATGCAGTTGCCTGGCGTTGCATCTCACCAAAGGGTCCCCTATCAGCACCGGCAGAGACAATTATACACACAACAGCCCTGTCCTGTCTGGTAGACCTTTACCAGACCAGCAACACAAAGCCAGGTGGATATTGGCTATCTGTGTACAAGATGTTATTATATACAAGTCTGTAGTAGGCTCTGTGGCCTCTTTGTTAGGTACACCTGTACGATCATTAATGCCTTCATGTCTTTGTTTGCAGTGGTGGAAATATAGTACATTTACTCAAGTGCTGCACTTATAACTAGGTAATCTGGAGTAACGAGCAAGACTGATCTAGATTTGTAAAAGTATACGATCTTGTGAGAACGTCGCCAAGTCTGCAACACTGACTACATCTTCTGAACCCAAAGCCACGGCCCCCAAAATGATCTTTATGAACATAAACAACACACATGGCTATTGTTAGAAGTCACAGCTGTCAAGATAGGAGCTTGTGGAAGACTCTTGTGATGTGCAGTGAGTGCACAGAATATATAATGATATAAAATAAGATAAAATTACCAACATTACCGTTAAATAAAGTTCATAATTTTACTTTCAATTTTGTGATAATTTACACTTTAACTACAATACTTTTTAGAGGAAAAAAAGGGGCGTGTGAGGAAGGAGTTGCTCAGTGACTTCTGATTAGAGGGCGTTAACATTCTTCTTCTTCTTTAATTAATAAATCCCAACCAGCCGACTTCAAAACGGCCTTCACATTTCCAGACTGATGGTAGATAGTCGACAATACGATGGCGTGTTGAGCCAGTTTCGATCATGAAACGCTTGTAAGAAATGTCCATATTAACACCAGCATGTTGAGTTTTTATCACAGTACGGTCATACAATTCAGTTTACAGCTCATAAAAAAAAAGAGGTTTTACTGTGCCGCACCACTTCAAGGATGATCTGAATACGTTCTGCAAATCCGTGAGCTCCAAACTAAATTCCACTCTACTGAGACGGCAACAGATATCTCAAAACTCGAGAGAAAAAAAAATTAATAAAACAAATATGCTGGATAAACGGCAGATAAGTTACGAGGAAAATCTTTTTTTAAATCTTTTTTTGCAAATACGATAAATAAACCGCAGGCCATTGAATCAGCTATATTGTGCCGTTTTGTATAAGCAGTTAAATATACTATACGAAGCATGATGTCTCCTATTTGTTCTCTTTTGCAAACAAGGGAAGGTAAATATAAACAATTCCGGCGAGAGTGTGTTGGATAACGTTACAACTGAAGAGGCTTAAAAGCCTCAGTGTATATTTGTCAGATTATAGATGATCTTCCCTGCCCTGACTGATACAAAGTTCCAGTTGGCGGAGCAGAAGCAGGGCGGCTTCAACTGCAGTGTATTTTCCACTAGCAGGGGGGTGGGTGGGAGCCGCCTCGCGTCGCTCTGTCACTTGGTTTCTGAAGAGCCCGTGACACGGCTCTCCAGGAGCGACATGATGAGGTCTGATGGTTCCTTTCTGCAGAATAGCAGTTTACCCCTCATTCACCCTTATCAGAGAGCGAACCCATCATCTTACAGTACGCCACTCAAACCGCTTCGCATATTGGAGCTGACCAGTCGAGCAAACAGGGCGCTACTAATAAAAGACCATCTTGCTTTGGTTCAAATTTCCCTGATTGAATGTCATTCAGGAATGTTTGCGTGGCAGCGGGGAGGAAAGTGGGCCATCATTTAAAGGACCGCTGCTTTGCACACATAAGGCCTTTGTTCTAGTTTTATGAGATACTGAGTGAAAGGTATGATGGCCTACACTCGCCTAACGTGCTGTTTGTTTTTCATGCCCACTCGCCAGAATAAATAAAGAGCTTTTCATTTCCAATTCAATCATTGTCTGATGTTTTGTAAACATTTGTCGTTTATTTCCTTGTCATCTCATGTGGTATTTCATAAAAAAAAATAAAAAAACGGTGTCAGGTCTCCTTAACTCTTTGCTGCATGAACTGCGTACCATTCAGTGTTCCCCTGAGATCAGAAGATGTATATCCAGTCCCTGCATCGTAAACGTTGCATGAACTCTAAACACTGGCCCTCCCAAACAACAACAGCCCTCCATCAAGGTCAGGCCTTGATAAATCTGATAGTGCAGCTGGAAGAGACTGTGTGTATTCTATTAAAACAATCTGCATTTCACTAACTCGTCCCGCCCGCTCTGTCCCTGTATGGATCTTTCATTAGATTCTGGATGGTCTCCAGCCAAAGCTTTCCTTGTACAAGCAGTTTTATGCAGTTTTCAGCAAAGGGAGGCATTTTTTTACATTCCAAGTTCATTAATAGTAGATTGCCACTTTTTCCCTTCATTAAATACAATGAGGCTACAGAGTGAATTTGCAGCTGAAGCGTGGTACTGTCAGTTTCTGGTGGGACCAAAGGCTGCTTCATGGCAAGCATAAAGGGAGTGAAGCAAGCCCGCCAAACCTGGAGCTCTGTGGCACAAGACGAGCAACACTAAGAGAGGCATAAATGCTTCAAAACAGCCCGGCTTCCTCCTATTCAGATTCATTTTAATGGCAAATTTGTTGTCAAGTGTCCTCCACAAAAATGATTAGGGCCCGCTGTTTTCTGAAAAGTGCAAACTTCTGGATTTGCCTGGTGCGCATTGTCACTTTGACAGCCCATTCTGAGAACAATGGCTGCCCAAATAGTGAAATGTGTTGACACCCAATAGTTGAAAGTTTCCCCTCAAAACAGGCTTTCTGCTGTTTTGTGGGTATTCTGCTGTGTTGATGCCTGGATGTTGATTAGAATGAAAAAAAAGAAGCCAGTGAATTGGGCTCCCCAGAGCAGGCACATCAACCATTGTAAGAGATTGACAGTCACTCCATTGAGCCAATTATTTCTGTTCATAAGACCTGTTACTATAATACAAAATAAAAAAAAACGGTTAAAGACAGTCATTGTTGGAGTGTCTGAATTAAACAACCGGTCGAATTTGCAGAAAAACAACTGCATTTGATGGCAGCACTGCCCACTTAGTGTGCTTTTACTACATGGGACGGTAGGAGGCATAATATTGTTTCCATTAACTGTTAAAGTTGAATACAGAGCTTCTCAGAATGAATGCATAAAAGAAACAATGTGAACATGGTCTCGCCCAGGCACATGGGCTTTTATTTTTAGGCAATTTTTGTTAAATTATCCACAAGTCACCTACAATAAAAGAAACATAATAAAACCAGACGCAGCGCCCTGCATGTGTGGGATACGTGTGCATTAATACCACACGGCAAATATATCAAAGCTGTTCAAATACTGCCAAAGGAAAAGTCAGTGCAACAAAAATATTGTCCCTGTGCTATATCCTCATTTAGCCTACGAGTCAGCGGCGTGACATTTGTAAGGTGTTCAGCTGTAATGGAGGAGGAGGAGGTGCCGACTGCAAGACGACTACAGAGCCTTTTTATTCATTGCATGGGAGAAAGTGGTTAATTTATTGAAAAAAAGGTAGGCGGACGAATCAGCGGAACGGAACTGATACCCTGTGTGGCTGTAGGTTGTGAACGGGGGGAGGGTGGGGAGGAGAGAGGAGTGGAAACGGGAGGGGGGGGGGGGGGGAGAAAAAAAGGAGGTTGAGGAAGGCGGAGACCAGAGCGACAGAGGAACGGTTAATGGAAATGAGTGACAGGCTTTCAGAATGATTTACAACGGGTGGCGCTGCGGCAGAGCCAGCGCTTGATGGATGATCCTGAAAGACGGAGACGAACCATAAATCATGTCTTTGAATCATTGACAGAGATAAAGGAGGGGGAGAAAAAGCAATGGCATTGACGTTCATTCTTCCAATAATGTACATTGACGAGTTACACTACGGAGCCTTAATTAAAAAGTGAACACGGGTCTTCTCCCCCTCTCAACCCCCCCCCCCACCGGCTTCGCTCCTCCAGCCCTCTCTTCTCTATTGCGATATCAATGGTAATTAAAGATGCAGTATCCCCGGCCCCTGTCCCATAGCCACTTCCTCCAGCTTCCCACAGCAGCCAGATTAGATAAGTGCTCTGCTAAAAGATAATGTCACCCCTCAACAATATCAATGTGGGTCTGGCCCATTTGTTTCTACATCTGTAAACACACACACACACACACACACACACACACACACACACACACACACACACACACACAGAGAGGGAAATAGGCGCGCTATTATTTCTTCGACGGAAAAAAAAGAAGAAAATAGGCATTGTAAGGTTATGAACTCGCGGAAAACTTTAAACACTTATCGTCTTCAGCTACAGAGGTTACTTTGTTGGTTTTAACCTCTGAAACACCGTAAACATATTGAGCAAGAGGTGAATATTAGATTAGATATCAGTTTGTATTTCTAGCTGTAAATAAACAACATGCTATTTCTTTGCCGACATCCCCATTAACAATGGTGTTGTTGGGAGTGCAGATGGCACAGGAGGAGCCCTGTAGGAGCAGAGAGCCTGAATGAGTGGCATTCCACATCAGCTGAGCTCCCTTAAAGTGCACACAATAGAGCAATGAGGTGAAAGTAATCCTAAACATCTGTCTTATGTGTCCTACACGCACAGGCTGTTTGTTCAAGTTCTAGGAAAGACATTAGCAAGGGGAGAGGAGAGACGGAGAGAGAAGAGGATATATCAATTCATGCACTAGTTCTCCAAAGGGATTAAGCCGGGCCTCTGTTGTCTGTGCTCTCACTGCTCTGGCAAACAAAATGGAGAAGGCTGCCCTACTAATGCAAATACCCTCTTTCAAGACATACTGTAGCAAGCATGTGTTTAAATGGATGCTTACAGTATAGAACCGTTTTTTAATTATTCAAACCTAATATATATGTTTTATAACCCAGTTTATGAGGCTTCTGCAGCACAATGAAAAACTAATAATAATGAGGCGATTATTTTTTTTATTTGGGAGTAGCATACAGTGATTAATCTCGCTCTGCCCATGTGAGAAAGGGCAAGTGATGAAAATACAGCAGGCTCGGTGCACCGTCCTGTTTGACGGCTATGCTGGGAGACTGGGAGCCGTCGGTCAGCCCACCGCGCGCTTGGGGATATTCAGCGACTCAAACTGAAAAATACACAAAGCTCTCTCTCTCTCTCTCTCCATCTCTCTCCTGCTGTGAGAAGAGATTTTGGCAAGCTGAAATGGAAACAAATACACAATGGTCATCACGCATTGAAAAGCTGTGGCAATAATATTGGTCAGACAAAAAGGCTGCCCTGCCCAGCATGTGTGTGTGTGTGTGTTCATGTGTTTGTGCATGTTTCATTCATGCTGTAGCGCAACACAAAAGCTCACACTCGGGCTTCACGCAATTTCAGAGTCATTTTCATCTGAAGGCTTGAAGTTGTTAATATCATGTTTGATCGCATCCTTGCATCAAAACACACTTTGATGGACAAGGGAAATAATTACTTGTCATTCACGTGTCTGAGGTTTCTCTTCTCTCCTCCGTTTGTTGCTGTTAAACATGTTCCTCTGTTAAACACTTTTTCCTCACCCAACTCCAGAAAAAAAAACCCGCTCGCTCAACTTTCAAGTCCTACTTTAAAATAAAAATGAAACAGTTTCATTCGATTCAAAGAGGACCAAAAAAAAAATAATTATACTGACTGTTCAGTTATATAAATCAAAGGATTTGAGTGTAATGAACTTCTCGGAGTCTCTGTCATTAGTGGACAATCGCTCTCGTTGATCTTAAATGGTCTTAAAAGATGATCCATACAGTAATGAAGCCAGCTCTTCTGCTGGCCTGATGCCCAAAGCAGAACATAATCAAAGTCACAGGGGAAAGACCGGAGCCGCTGTTACCCAACAACATCCTTTCAGCTCCCCATTGCGTGCTCTTTTAAAATTAAAAACAAGAAAAATCTGTTTGCCGTTACACTGTAGATTCTGGATGCTAAATATTCAAATTCATAGCATGTGCTTCGGGGCCGTCAGCTGGGACACACAGAGCAGCGGGTCGGCTTGCAACCCACTGGGTCTTTTGGAAAAGCAGCATGTAGTGTCCAAAGCCCACCCTCCTCCCGACTCTTCTGCCTGGACCACCCTGCTCGCTGTGTTACCCGACATGACAGGACGATGCTGCTCAGTCCTTGGACCCATCGCATTGTTTTTCTTGGACCACGGTGAAAGCAAATAGCAGCTAAAGGGCCCCGGTGCTCACAGTAAAAACCAAAAACCCGTGCAGTCATTCATCAAAGCCCAGACAACTCGCTACTCCCCCACCAACTACCAACCCCCCCAAGGCATGGTCATCTCCCCCTCCACTCTGGGTTTTAACTAGGACTCCAAATAATTCCAGAAATGACAAATGATACTTATATCTTTGGCCTGTGCCGAATCAATAGGCATGCAGAACAACTATCCATCTTGAGAGGTATCGACAGGCGCGGCTCGACGTCGGCGAGAGAAGCATTTGGTGGCTTTATTCAGGATTGGAATGGGAGGGAGAAATGGTACACTGACTTTTAAATTACAATAAACCACCGAACACTGTTAACAATCAAAAACCTATTACGGGAAGTGCAGCATCCGGAGATGTTTTCTAAAAATAAAAAATAAAGCATTAACGGGGGAGGAAACGTCCTCACAATGAGAAGGCCGACTGACCGTTTGTGAAAATATGCGCGACCCTGTGAACTGGGATCGGGGTTATTTTGACAGTAGCACCTGCACATGTTTACATGGCAGTTGTGTGCTGGGTAAGAGCTGATGGGTGGCGATACGGCCCCTCTCTGGTCCCCCGGCTGGATCGCAGCAGCTGACAGATAGCACTTCAGAGCAGCTTTAGCTGCAGCTCCCCTTGAGGGGCTGTGATTGATGACTCGCACTGCCACCTAGATCCATTTTCTCCTCCAATCTGACTCCTCACAGGTAGAGTGGAGTCCTGCCTGCCCCCCCCCCCCCTCCCCCTCCCCCTCCCCCCTTCACCATCTCCCTCCCTTTAAATTCAAGTAGGCTCATTTTCGCCAAAGGAGTTTACCAACAGAGCGCCTTCGAAAACCATAGACTCTGAACAAATTAAAAACAGGATTGTACGGAGGACATCATTTGAACTAAATGCCTTGCGAAGCCATTTTGATCCTGAACAACAGAAAAGCTCAGAGAAAAAAACAATGAGATGTTTGCAGGCATAATGTCATTAGCAGGGAAAATGTTAGGACCCAGGACCCCCTGCAGGTCTGAAGGCATTTAAGAACAGTTAGCTTAGCCATCTGGTAGACAATTACACAGGAACAAACACACCGCCTCAGCAAATAAAGCTTGGCTCATCAATCACGAGTTGGCCAGAAGTTGGCCTGTTATTCCCTCTGATTTAATAACCCGATGAACCACAGTGCTATCCACCACGACTCTTTACGTCAAGTGGTAAACATCCACACATTTACCGACCGCATTGTGCAACAAAGAGGCTCAAAGTGTGAATAACACATAATGGAACATTTACCAAGGAAGGAGAGAAAGAAACTAAAAACCTTGATAGCGTCTCTAAAATTAAACTTTAATTTGCACTAGGCTGAGAAATATAAATGGGAGTGAAAAAGAAGTGCAGGGTTAAAAGTAAAAACATTCACTCTTTCCACTTTCAAGTAGTTTACTTAATTAACATTTGCCCTGTGTTTTTAATTGCAATCATACGTCCCCATGGGACTTAAATGTGGATTGTCTGGTAATTGCAGATGTTGATATGAGATGGTGACACAATGTCAAGCCTATTACTGAAATAACAGAACAAAAAGAAGGATGATCAGAAATGCATAGACCCTGAATGAGCCTCTACATTCACTAACGAGAGGATTTCATAAACGTAAGACACTGCAGTAAAGAAGTAGAGGCACTGTGCTATCTCAGGAAGTGAAGGAAACCAATCCCGAAGCATTAGAAGGCGAAGATAGAGCCGGAATTTCACCTGGATGCAGGTCAATCTTTGTCGGTTTCACCGCGATGTTTTGTGAGCCGAGAACACATTCATCTGTGTTTCTGGGTTGTGGCCTGCATGGCCTGCGTGGAAGAAAAGAAGTAGGCCACCGCTGCGGTCTCCAATTCTCCTCTGTACACGCGTCACCTGCCAGCTCATGTGGCCCAGCTGAGATGTGAACAGGTCTGGCAAGAACCAAATGTTTTCATTTACCTCAGGGGCATCTACACTCTTCTTTAGCAGGCGGTGGCAGGCTAACATGTCAAGAAAACCGGCCCGGGACTCTGGGCCTCTGGGAGAGGTCACGCACTAAGAGCTTAGGTTCAGAAAACATCGAGATATAACTCTCTGCAAGAAGGAAGGCAGCCCAGCCCTCTGCACTGCACAATGCTGTAGCCTCACAGCTAAATATTAACAAATAACATCAACACCAGATGTGTTATTCATGCATTCTTGCGGGTAAAGACACACCAAAGGTAGATATGGATCCTTTTGTTTCTTAGCCTGTTCCAACACCTTGAAACCTGAATATATGCTTCATAACACCTTCATGCTCAGATTTGATATGCGCTCACATTGTTTGATGGATCCACATTCTACTGGGCAGCAGGGGGTAGCGGCGCTTCTCAGGCTAACCTCAACACGTCTATTTCTAGCTGAGGACTTGCTGACAGCACATTTAACTTTGTGATCTGCACATGAGAGACAGCTAACAGTTGCTGACAGATGAAACACACAGAGTCCCATTTCCCGATGCAATACCATATTGACTTTTTTCATTTGATGAGGACTTCAACTAACTATCCGATTAAAACAAAAAACAACAACAAGAAGTCTGGATGGTGGGTACACAAATATCATAAAGAAAAGCTTGATTTCCAGCCAGCTCATGGAAACCAGTGGTTCCTTTAGGGAGGCTCTGGCAGGGGTGGGGTGGCAGCGGCTGTCTATAGAAGCCTGATTTATGATCCACTCAGTTTTGCATGTGTGTTCACAGGTTTCTGGGAGTTACACTCAATTAGAGCAGCAGGGGTTAGGAGTATGTTTTTGTGAGGATAAGTTAAAGCTTGACACATTTATTTCTGCCGGTGCAGCTGAGGAGCTGGTGACAGACTATCAAAAGTCGTTTTCTTTGATCACCCAACTCAAATTGTGGGAAATAGTAACCGTCCCTGACAAGTGAAAAGAAAATTCCAAAGGAACACAAAATGTTTATAAAGCACAATCTTAAATAGCAGTCGACATAACCAAGAGCAAAAAATAACCGCATAGTGGATATGAAAATGTCATCACTTAGCAGGACAACAAGAAGCTGACAAATGCAGTGTTAATCAAATTTGCTAAATTCAAATTAGCTTAAATATAATTCTTGCAAAGCATGACCATGGAGCTTGCATCAAACCAAACAACGGAAGAGCGACTTAATGGATTCAGTAGGGCAAAAATCCCCAATTACAAGTTAAATGCCATGTCCCTTCACAATTTATATAAAACTAGTAAATCTTATTTTTGAGACACTTAATGATTGAGCCAGCCAGTGAAACAGGGGAACAAAGTACCAAAGCAAGGAGTTACTCATATCCCTGTTGAAAAACTCCTCCGTTTAATGATTCACCACTAAGGAGAGTCCACACACTTCCAGAAGAATTCAAATCCCTTTTCCCACAGCCTCTTTCAGTCCGTATGATAAATGACAACCGTCATTCCGCCGTTGCCAAACAGCACAGAGGGGAATTGTACTGATATATGATTCACAAGAACAGGAAATAAACTCTGCCTTTCTCTGAAGCTCTCCCTCTTGCCAAGTAGGACGGACCTGGACAGTGTCAAGGCTCTCAAGCTGGAGGCAGTGGGGAGGCTGATGCCGCTGAAACCCAAAAAGGGAATGGACAGCGCGTTTCCAAAGTGAACTATCCCCTCGTTCAAAAACGCTGGAGCTCCTGATGACTGATGAAATGCACAAGAGCCACAGCATTAAAATAGCATCAGCATCTATGGGAACGAGCTTAGGAGGATCAAAAAAATTAAAACAGAGGGCACGCTAAAGTCTGCAATTATCAAACAGGGGAAGAAAAAAAATATAGGATGAGCAACCTCCCTCTGCCCCCAATTACAATGCAGCAAGTGAGGCTAATTACTGCGCCTTGATTATTTCACATTTCTGAGTGAGCGAGAGTGACAAAGGCTTAGAGAGATGGGGCGCAAGTTCAGATAAGGCTAGTTCACGCAGATTTAACATGTATAAAACGTGTGTATAAAATATAGTTTGAATTAAACAAACACTACAATGAAAATATACAGCCGATTTAATACCGTCTATTGTCTAATCTGTGCATATTAAAGTTGGTGTTCTTGTCTCAGGGAGACAGAGAGAGAGAGAAGCAAATCCTGCTGCTGTGCGGCTGCCCGCCTTCAGGCGAGTCCCTTCAGGCCAGCGCTCAGCGGTAGGCCTTCCACTCGGGCTCAGAGCGCGGGGATGTGCCCAGGGCCAGGACCAGCAGCACTCAATCACCCAGACAGCGACATCCTTTCGCCATCACCATCAGAGAGGCCCCTTTGGGGTGGTGTGGTGTGTGTGTGTGTGTGTGTGTGTGGGGGTGGGGTTGGGGGAGATATTTATGAGTGGAGCGTTCACACACACACGCCCAAGCGGCTGCGATTCCGCTGATATACTGTCGGCTGGACTGTGGCATGGAGCCGTATAGTTCATCTCCTCCTCATTTTTAGCCCCTAACCAGACCCCTGTTAGTGATCCTCTGAGCTTTACAGGTTGGTTCTGATGCGGGAAGCAGACAGCGAACACGGCAACGCATGTAAATCTAGCGTGCCAAATGTGAACGTGGAACCAGAGCTACGAGGTACTTATCGGATCTCATTATCAATCATTGTGTGAAAATGTGAACCCGGAAGACCAAAAGTCGTGGCAGGCGAAAAACAAAAAACGATGCACGCGCCGCAGTATTTTGGGACTAGTTGTTACAAAAGACACTTTGAGTCAAGCCCGACGTGATGAGCAGCACATGTTTACCCAAGAGGTGCATTTGAATGCCTCTTTACCTTTGATTTCGAAGCAGAATAATTACAGAGGAAGCCATGTAAAACCCTGTGGCAGATTAGGCAAGTGAGTTGGAAATGGGTTCAAATTGTTGCTCTGAAGTAAAGAGGCTACTCTGCACCACAAGGGGGTTCTTTCCTCCAGCAGGCCAGGGGATTAAAAGAAGCCATAAAAGGTCTCTGTAATGGCATCAGTAATGTCTCGCTGCCATTAAAAACGGTGAGAAAAACATCTGCTTTGCATTTTTCACTCCCCTGCTCCTCATTTGTCTTTCAAACTGTCTCAGAGAGTGCCTTGGTTTCTATGTGCTCGTACTTTTTTCCGGATAAGGTTATTTTACAGACTCAACGTCAGCTCAAAGTCCGGATTGTATTTGCGAATGCCAAAACAAGGGCTAATGTGGACTCGTGAAACATTGCAATTTGTTTTCTTGTCGGAGGCATTACCATCAAGTTGTCTTCATGCATCTAAACCGGCAACATTCTGTCGCAGTGCTGTTTATTTTCTCCTGCACTTTTGCACAAAAAAAAAAGATTTTTAAAACTATGTATCCACACCCAAATCACACAATAGGTGCCAGCTTAGAGCAAACACTGTGATTGCTTTATGGCTAGCCCCGTATCCTCCTTCCCTGGGCTTCTGGGAAGCTGGGGCCCTGCAGTAATCTTTTCTCTGCTAACCCTTTAATAAACCATAGCCTGCTTCATTAGCTTCCCCTCACAGTGATTGATCGCTGCCAGTCACAGAAACCCCATCCTCGCCCCGGCCCACCCTCTCCTCAACCAACTCAAATAAGCCACTTTTTTTTTTTTGTCAGCCAGCTACCACCCATCACTCTATTAAAGGAGAGTATTCAGTGTGAGCCAAAGAGGGAGTGGCATCAGCCGTGGATGGCAATGCAACAGTGTTCCTTTTGTTCAAAGGCTGGGTCAAAATCAATTTATAGGATGCACAATACTGTGTATATTAGATTCTTACGGGTTCAGATTCTGTCTCGACACATGAAAGGGAAAAGAAAAGAGAAATGATTCAGTGAGATTTCAACAATGAGCTGTTCATATTACACTGACGAAAATACATTACGAATGCAGAGTGAGAGAAATGTAGTGGGATTAAAGGTGCAGTTTATAAAGAGGGTGACTCATTATTGTGCCTATTGCTTAACAGGTCTCACATTACTATTAAATTACATTCACAGTGATTCTGCATAACTCATATTAAGTAGTAATTGTTAGGATGAATATAGATAGATAATCATCGAAAATCAGATAAAACGGAGTGAAAAAGTTTCTGCAAATGTTGATAATGTCCTTAAATTACACATTGGACCACAGATTATATTAATTGCGAAGGAAAACAGTCAAGTGAGACATTTTCATAGCAACATAAGAAACCGCACTTGAATACTAATTCAAAGAAAATTACCCATCTGATGAAAAAAAAAAAAAACACGGTAAATGTGTATCCAGATACCCGGTGTACGAGATTAATTTGCAAGAAGACAAACAATGAGACACACACTGAGTTAAGATGCTAAACTTAATGTAAAATACAACCAGCGGGAAGAAGAAACACGTACTCTCATGATGAGTGGATAATACAGCATTACTGTAATAATGGTATATCATCCCCCTGCCCCCATTTAGGAGCTGGACTCTTTTCTCTTTAGTAATACCTACAATGCATGTGCTGTGTGATCCTTCACTGCTCTGCGGAGGAGCAATAGAGAGATACAGAGGTGCTCCATGCTGCTCAGCTGCAGTGATAAAGTCAGTAATATCACTATCTCGCCCTCCTCTCCCAAGAATTGCTATAAACCTATTTCGAAAATTGCACCCATATATTCAGCGGGAGACAGTTAGCTCATACCGGTGACAGTGTAAACTTTTAGGCTGAATTATGCCACTGTCATTCAGAGGGGTTTATCAAAGAGGGTCAATAACTCACAGACCCAAATCTGAAACAGGCCGGCCCCGCGCCTCTCCCTCTCTACATCAGGCAGCTGGTGCGCTGCCATGGAAGCGCCTGCTGCTATTGCTCAGGACACAAGATGGTGCCCAGTCACACGACTGCACGGACAGCGCTGGAGGCTGCACGACTCCAGCACGAGCAGACTGGGAAATACTGGAGGGGTCACCAAAAATACCAACGCAAAGGCCTTTGATTATTCCTCTCAAGCACGACAATGTAGAGCGGACCAGATGCACTCTTGTTGTCACCGTTCACAGCATGTACACCGCCTGGCTGTTTACCAGAGGGAACTCAATGGAGGAGCTAAGGGTAGCTTAGCTGCATAACGGTTTACCTCAGACAGACTGACGGCAATGCTCTGGGGCAATGGCGCGAATATATTCAAATCTGTTATCGAAAAACATAACTTTTTTGCATCAGTTTGCCGGGATGAAATGTTTTGATGTGGAATATTTGCAACCGAGTATTTTGTATTTTCGCGTACTTTAGTTGTCACACTTTACATACTAATACTCGGTTAGTATTTAGAAGTATTTCAGTAAACTAAACGATTATTTTTTATTAATCATTTTGTTGTATAATCTTTTGGATAAATAAAATGTTATTTTCCAAGCTAAGATATTGACACGTCACAAATGGGTGACAGCGGGGGAAAGAATTGTTAATATCACAAATAAAAGTACCAAATAGTCACATTTAAAAAACTTAGAATTTTGACATCTCTTTATCAAAATTGTTGATTCATTATTTCTGTTTAATTTGACACAAATTATTCTTTGGTGTTAGATTCATAATATGCCTCATACATATGGGGAAGCTAATCCAGAATAATGCTGTGTAGCGTACATCTTTTTTAGTTTTCACATATGAAATAAAGATGTCCGCCACCGAGGACACCGAGGACGCAGACAAACAGTTCTCAGTTTCTATCAGAGATCTTGTGTTTCCAGCACGTTTACTAAAAACCTAAGCTTTGTCACCGCTGCATTAAAACAAAAAATACTTGACGCCATCTTGCACCATCATAAGGCTCCAAACACATTTCACCCCGACACTTCTCTGCAATTAGCCACGTTAGATGTTTGTCATGTGTAAACACTTAGCAGGATTTGACATTCATTTGATTCTAATGGGCTTTTCCGTGGGGGCTTTGCCTGTGGAACATTCCAGTGTGAACTGTTCACAAAATAAATAAATTATTAGGAGCACAGTACATTGGAATAATTTAATGTTAAAACAGACACTTTCTGTCTTCCTCGGTAGGCCAGACTACATTCAAGTGTTCCTTTATATCCTTAACTCTTCAGTGGGACTTCCTGCCACTGCTTTGTCAATAGTCTGAGGGGTGATATCACCTGCAGCTGTTTACAATTAGCTGACTTTCTTTCCCGCAGCAGCGCTTAAGTTTTACTCACCCTCTTTAAAATCCGTATTTTCCAGATGGCCTAACATTGAAACTCCTTTATATACGAGCCCGGTGCAACTCAACCTGCACAAACCATAATAACAATTTGATTCATTTTAAAAAAGCGTTGTGGAAAACAGTTGGTTGACTTGAAATGATCTATATGGTTTTAAGGGATTCTACTTTGTGAGAAAAATGGCTTTATTTTGGAGCGAGGTATAAATATATATTTATGGGGGCAGGTTGTATTTTGGTGAACATGGTGTCACCTGTACACACATATATTTATTTTTATATATATATATATATATATATATATATGCTGTCCACAAACTACTCACACTCCGCCGGTCAGCATAAAAAGTGTGTTTGGGTCAGAGTGAGACATGCCCACACACTCTCTGTGCAGAGTTAACGCTGCACCATAAAAGAAACTGGGCTCTATCAGACTCCCACAGACACGAGCTATTATGCATCTCGCAGGCCTCAGATGACAGACAGCTGCAAGAGTATCCGCACGCTTACTGTACAGAAGGATCATTCTGTTATCATATGCGGCCCAGATTTGGAGCTCAACAATACAGACTAAATTTTGAGCTCTATAAATCCACTGGTGAAAACTATCAAGTGCCACTTTTGAGAGTGAGCTGGCACACTGACTACAAAAGACAAAACAGCGAAGCAAGTATCTGATATGAAGCTCTGAGATGAAGCTGTCCAGATCGTCGCTTCAGAGTGATTTCAGATTTTCACCTTCATTTTTGGATTCATAATTTTTCAACTAGAATCTAAGAGAACTAGAATATATTCCCAAAATTTGTAAAAAAAAAAAGTAATCTTTCATTACTAACAAAGATTCTCCCTTATTCCAAGCATAGTTTTGTAATAATTGAGCTTTGACTTTAAATAGGCAGAAACAGTTGCACCAAAAAATGTCTTCTTGTACCGTACGTATAAATCTCCATGAATGGCGTGTCAAGAATAATGATCAATGTGGGATGCTTAAAAAACCATATACACAATCTGCTGTATACGCCTGTGGGGCAAGAAGCGCATTCCAGCGAGTGGAGCGCCGCCGCTCTTTATCCAGCCAGAGGTGGAGATGATCCTCTCTCACAGGTGGGGCCTTCCCTTTGTGTACACGTGTGTTTAGGGTTGTCTCGGCAACTGCGAGCCCACTCCCTCATCGGGCCGGGCTGCCACGCCCTGAGCGCTGTTGTGCGTAGCGGAGGGCAGGATCCTGCTAGCGGAGTGAATAGTCTACCTGAGGTTTAGTTAAGTAGGCACATGTGTGTGTGTGTGTGTGTGTGCGTGTGTGTGCGGAGTATATATGGCATCATCAAATAATTACAGAGTTGGGTTATTACTGTATGTGGCTGTTATTTTCATTAGCATTCATTTCCTGTCTCCGGTAAGAGTAAATACCCACCCACTAGCTTAATCACGGGTTTATTTCAAACCAATGCAGTTATCTCTATGATATCATCAAGCCCTCATAACTTGACGATGGATGAGATTTTAGATTTTTTTTTCATGAGAAGCAGACCTTTTTGTTGAGAAAGTGGAAGCATTCTGCGTGAAGTAAATACAGACAATAGTGAGTCATTTCACAATGAGCCAGTGTTAAGATTAAAAGATGGACTTACTGTACTGTGCATTGATCCACACAAAGATTCTAACACAAACACACTGTATTATTACAATAACCCTGGGCCGCTCTTTTTCTTTTTTGACACGCCGTGATACTAATAACATGGAACTGGTCGTGTCCAAATGGGAGCGTGTTTTCAGGTCTTTGCAGATTTACGTTGCATTGAAATGCAGGCAACCTTGGCAGGAAATAAGAGATGGGAAAAAAGCCAGCCTTTCATCATTTTCCCCAAATCAGTGGAGGAAATGAATATGGATGCCCTCAGGCGTGAGGGGAAGGAAATTCAGGGGCTGATGAGGTCCCTAAAGGATGCGTCTGGACAGTACCGGAACTCTTCAGCTGGGTCGCTGCCAGGCTGTGATGGCCGCCATGTAGCATGCAGGAAACACATGCAAACATAAAGGCATACAAACATGCACGCAAACTAAATAACATTAAGGGCACATGAAAACACAAGCATGTGCACACAGAGACGAATTAGCTTAACGGCATCTTTTTCATCAAAACTCACAGAAACAGAAAAAAACAGGTGAAGAGACTAGAGGAAAGGGAAGAGACTTTAAACAGAAATTGTTGCCTTAATAAAAAGACCAAAAACGTGTGTAGATAGATTCTGATAAGAAGATAAATGTGTCCATGTGGCACCCGGCTTCATGTTTCAAGAGGACAATCAAAAGAACACTGATGAACCTTCACAGAGGTACCAGTGCAGAAACTTGATCCACCCTCAGTCAGAAGGAATACATTATCCCTCTCTGCAAGTAGCCGCATGGCACCAACGGGTGCTGCTGGCTTCATGCGAGGTTTTGCCAGACGAGTTACCAGAAAAAGAAAACTGGTCAGATGCACCGAGCCAGCGGCGGTGAGGCCGGAGAGTCAAGGGCCCCTTTGCAAGTTGGGTGCGACGGCTCCACCACATCAACAACTAAGTCACTGAGGGGTGTGAGGCGTTAATGGTTCGGGTTTATAGGAACCATTAACGCCACACACTTCAAAGGAAGCTGCAAAAAGAGCGGCGCCTCTGAATGGAAAGAAACAAGCCATATTCCCCCAAAAAGTGCACATCATAACATATGAAGTGGATTGTGATAACTGAGGCGATTATTTGACATTGCTACGGTTGCTGTTTGCGGATTTAATGAGATTTCGGCCAACAAGGTCGGCTGCCCCATTACCCTGTTGTTCCAGAGCAACGGTGAGATTAGAAATCATTTGGTTCAATGTTCAGGGTTTGAGCCAGAACGACAATGACCCATCACTACGAGCTGTACCCCACTGTCCCCTATTATATCAAGCTGTTAGCAGGCTCCTCAGTTTTAGATTTCATAACTTGTATTTCACCAATAGCCAGTAAGGGAAACGCCCCTTTCTGTCGCACAAAGATTGTGCCTTTTTGCTGGTCACAGTTTTCTTGATACAGATGCATTTTGAAGTTCTTTGAAGATGACTTCAAGTGAAAATGCTAATTAAAATATGTGTTAGTGGCAGAGCCCTGATAAAACAAAGAGGCATACTTTATGGATCAACCTGTTTTTCATCCAGTGGCGCAGTGGCCAATCGGAGCAGGCCGATTGCTTGGCTTCCAGAAGTACTCGAGAACCGCTCATCTCTCGACTCCAGGGAAGCGAAGAAGAGTTCGGTTGTAAGGTCAGTGTATTCAGCATCCTGCAGCAAAAGTGAACTGCAGTCGATGGACCACGGCCTGTAAAGAGCCTGCAGAGCCCTGAAGCTCCGCCCCCGCTGCTGCACAGGGCAGAATCGCTTGTTTATACAAAGTTTATTAATATTGAATGTGTTTTGTCTCCAAATTGCACCAACACTGCACGTCTTTGCGTCCCCAGCATGACACCCACCAAGCGTATAGTGGGTCGGATGAACAGTTCTCCAGATATGCAAAGGACATACACGTGTACATACACACACACGTATGTACAGACAGAGGTTCCTTGCTTCATAGTTAGGTATGAGTTTAACATTTCCTAAACATTCTTAATTGTATAGTATAATCGAATATAGTATAAAACTATAAATTGTCGGCATTTTGACCCCCCCTCCCACACAATCCTAGCTAAAACTCTGATTGATGCACACTTACACTTACTAAGTGTAAGAAGGTAAGTAAGTGTGGAAAATATGAGTGTAACACTGGTCAGGCATATGAGCAGGTATGATCTGAGCTGTTTCTGTGATTCATATAAATCATATATGATTAGGGTTGCAAAATTCCGGGAATATTCAAAGTTGGAAACTTTCCACGGGAATTAATTTTTGTGTAATTTAACTGTATGTACCTTGTCATAAGCAGACATGCATGCAAACATTTATAATACAACTTTTAAAAATGACATTTTTGAATTTTTTGACATTTTGTGAGTAGAACTTTATTCTTTCATCGAACAACAAAAACATGAACGTTGAATAAAAAAGGTGTATTCCCTATGATCACCACCCCCCAACCCAAATTGTTTTTCCCTGAATCCTTTCAGGTCTAAATGCTTTCTTCCTGGACCTCATCAACGTCCTTCTCACTGCTGTAAAGTTAGTCTACTGTATATAAATAAATTTGGTATTAAAATGAACATGGCTTCAGTTTACCAAGTAATCAATATGCTATATGACAAACAGTGACACAATTTAAAATGAACTAGTTCAGTTCATAGTTTTGAAATAAGTTCACAGCTCCAAAAAATGAACTAGTTCAGTTATTTTTTTCTCTCTATCTGTCTGCAATACCGCTCTTGGCCTCTACGCAACTCGGCGCTCTCACACTTGCCAGGCATAGGGCTGAAACGTTCAGATGACAAAGACGTTCAAAAACAGCAGAACGTTTTATGTTTACGTTTGTTTCTGGCAGACAATGTTCCCAACCAGCTGCATTCAGGGTCCAGCTGAGCTAGGCGTGCATAGTCTTGTTCTCAACTACATTTAAGTTCCCTGTTATATGCTCTTGCAAAAAAACGTAAGCACATTTTTCTTTTTTCAAAATTCCCAAAATTCCCGAGCCAAAATTCCGGTGGAAACTTTCTGGAAATTTACCAGAAACTTTCCGCACCCTATATATGATTCAAACACAGTTAACCTCACCTTCCCTTCTCACCCGAACCTGGTTTCTACACACAAGTGAAAAGACCCGGACCCCCCCCCTTGTTAAAGTGACGACGGAGCAGATGATACTGGTGTTGTTTCCAGACCCATCACTGACCAGCCGCTGCAGCGCTGTCCTGCGCGGGTCTCTCTGTGTTAAAGTCAAGGCCTTTGGCGAAAGCAATGATCTGTGTGTGACCTCTGTTACATTTCAGTGATGAGTGAGCCCCCGGCGACAGTTACCAGGGATACACTACACAGCGCAGAAAGGACGTGTCAGTCACCGACAGAGTGAGTGAGACGGACAGCTAGAGGGACAGGTAGACGTTCAGACAGAATAGGAGCTAAATATAACAAGAACCGCTTTTGACAGGAGGACAAATGGCCACACAGAAAGAAGCGGCTATGCAAATATTCAATAAGGTTCCCCCTATATGTCAATTTCATGGGTGATTTTCAAGTTTCAGCTGAATAGCCTTAGGTGTGTCACGTCTGAGTAAAAGTTTGGAGATCCGGAAATAATCTGACAAATGTTTCAAGCTTTTCTAGACTTTGTACGAGCGCCGTGAGTACAATGAGACAGGCATGAAGACAGACAGCGAGTGGACAAAATGTCTTTAGGGTTCCCAATAGACTCCGTATCACCAGACCGAATAGCTTTACTGACTGCCACAGCACTGACCTCCTACTGACACAGAGAAAATGACCACTTTCTACAACTTTAAAATGGCCTGGGGGGGAGCACGAGACACCAGCACTGGAAATACAACAGACAATTGCTGACTCAATGTTTGTCAGGATATGGGAAGGAGGAAAATATGTCCTTGACAACTTAAACGGTTTTGGATTGAACACGACTTATTTTGACAGTTAGTTCTATATCAATGACTTTTTCTTTTATTTTTTTATTTTTTTTACCGCAAGCAGACACAGAAGCACACACATGCACACACACTTCAAGACAAAAGCATGTTCTTCAAAGGAATTCTCATCCTATTGAAAACAAGCCTGAGACAATAAGTAAATAAATAAAGGATGATAAGAATAACCTTGTCACATCGGATGTGCACTTGTGAGGATGACCAGGCCCAACCGGGTTTCCTGTGACGCGCACACCTGTATTACTGTTATCAGCCTAATGAAACACAGCAGTAACACAACACTATTATTTTCTACTCTCCCTGAGGTGCAATGCAGGCCTATTAGACCCTTCAGTTGATCCACACACAAACACACACACACACACTTGGCCTCATACACTAAAGGCCATAAAATATGACTGTAACATATTGTACTATTATAGTTTGCTTTTAGAGGCCTCCCTGTTAATCTTAAGAATGCAGGTTTACAAGTAACAGCTGAAAACCGAGCCTAGAAACACGGTCGCGCCTTGATAGGCAGGATGACTTATGGCTGGTCTGGCTAGCAACCTCTTGAATGTCTGGGGCTGAGATATATGATGAGCATGCAAACGTGGGAGGACGTGTAGTCCCTGAAATTCTTGTAAAAGGGGTGGGGTGGGGGTGGGGGAGAAGGTGATGGATCTGCATCTGCTCTTAACACTACAGCAACTGTGGACACACTGTAGTTATCACCAGTGAGGTCATGGGTATCATTTTATGTTTTGGTAGACATGTGTAACTCTTAAAAACACGAAAAGCTTTTTTTTTTATTGAAGTCCAATACATTCCCAGTGTTTACTTGGAGGTTGCTGCCAGCTGGACGGAGCGCACTGAAAGCCCGACTTCTGCCACGGCTCCACGAGTTGTGGGCCTAGCATCGCGGGAATGTACGTGGCGATGACATCGCCGCGCACACGCATGAACCACGTGAGCCACGTGTGTGACGTGTCAGCGCAGTTAATACTGGCAGCCCTTGGCATCATGTTTTTCTCAGTCAGGCACAGTTGGACCATAATTAGACATGCCGCTTCCTGTACAAAGACCTCCCTGTGTAATATTAACCATGTGAGGATAAAGTTGTAAATCCATGCTTGGAAATCCCCCCCTCTTTCATGTATTCTTGAAATGGAGAAAGGGGGCTCTTCTTTGTCCGTTTAATCAGATGGCAGCAAAGCGAGAGGCAACGCGGGCCTTGATAAAGAAAGTGATAAGAACTGTAACGTTGCACTTTCTCTGAGAAAACAAAGGAAAAAAACAAACAAATCATAACATTATGATAAATTGGGTATCTGCCAAATGCCCCGATGTCTCCACTGTGTGGGACTAGGTTTCTATGACGATGTAGAAAAACATTGTGAGTCGATTTTGTGGGGTATTTAGTGAAATTAGTTCATCTTCATGGACTATCATGGCATATAAAATGCTGCAGAATAATATTTTTGGTTTCCATGCATTCATTTTCTTCTCTAAATTACACCATTCGTCATGCACTCGTTACAAAGACAGTCCATTTTAAACCAATTCCAATTGCCTCTAATTTTTTACTGAAATAATAATAAGATGCATACATTTTTCATCTGCCTGACATCCATTGACTTTATTATTGTATGGAAATGCCAAACTGCGGCTGAATAAACACAAAGAAAAGTCAACATAATTCACATTTTTAGATTAAGTCTATTCTTAGGTGTTTACACTTTCCGAGTATTCAAAAGCAAAGTAAAACGAACTATAAGCTCATTTAAAAAAATATATATAAATATATATATATATATATATATATACTTTTTCATTTAGACTTTTGAAAAGTTGTTCATCTTACAGGCCCACGCAGGAAGCACGGCCAATAAACTGACCATTTTAAATAGCTGGTAAATGCATATAGGCCGAGCCATAGGCTTCATCCCCAACATGTTGTGTGCCTCTCCTTAATCAAGTTGTAAGTACAACAGAATTATTCTACATTCATCACGGACACCTAAGCTGTCACCGCTGTTTAATGAGTATCAATTAAGCTGTTTCAACAGACTAGCTCAGCACATACTGGAGACACAAACAGGCAGGCGCAGCCCTCAGGAGCAGAAACACAACGCGCTGCAGTCTCGTTGGAGGTTTAGGGATCAGGGCGGAAACACAGCACATGTTGCTGTTTTTATTCTGAAAGCCCAGTGTCTTTTGGTTCCTACAGTACCACATACATATAAACACTTGGAGTGTGTGCTTTTGTGGTTTGTTTTGTGTGTGTTTTAATAGTTCTTTTTTGATCTCGATGGATTTATTTATGCCTTTTTGTTTTCTGCATGTTTGGATCCACAGCAGTCTTTTACGGGAGGAATACTGTGCTTAAGCTTTAGTATATTTCTTTTTAGTGTTATATTTACCTGACAATGTTGTCTTTGTTGCATCCATGCCAGTGAAGCATATTGAATTGAAAATTGAGAATTGTACGGCCCTTTTATTTTGTTTACTATGCAATCAGAATTGTTTTAAGTATTTTAATTAATCACACGCATATCAATTAAAACATCTCATTACATTTTTAAAAAGTCACACAGTAAAACATATTGTCATTCATGTCCATATTTTGGCTTGAGCTAAAATTAAAAAATTGCACCCTCGAGGCGTCAGCGGCCAGATGTTAATGTGTCTAATAAGGTGGACCCCCTGCCATGAGGAAAAACAAACTCTATATTCGTGTCACTTTACATTCTGTTTGACATTAAAACTTGTTTGCTGCTCACAAAAAAATTATCAAATGAGCCATTCAGTATTTGAAGGCTTTGCTAATTAGAAAGATGGGGTTTCTATCCCCCAAATCAGCATTTCTATTGAGAGACGAGTTTGTTAGATTACAACAATGAAAGCGTGAACAATTCACCAGCTAACGGTGCTGGTTGGTCTCCAATGCAATTGTACTCATTCAAATTGTTACTTCACTATTTTATGTCTTTTATTTGTAAATGGAGCTCTAACCTCAAGCAATACGTAGGATTACAAGTAAACAAGTTAAATGTCGTTAAACCATCCGGTAGACTATCACGTTTATATTTAATAAAGGTTAGTCTTCGTGGCTCTTGATACAACAACAAAATAAAAATATTTTTTTAGCAGATTTATCTTTGAGGGTTTAGTAAATCACATTTGAAGCAGAATGTGAGCTGCTCTTTATTACATAAAGATGTGAGCTGCATGTTGCCTCTATGGCGTGCCACTCAAACACTCCACTTTAAATCACAGTTAAAGGTGCTCAGATGGAGGTAATTAGGTGGCAAAGGCTGTAAAATACTTTCAACTGTGATTATTTCTGCTCGTTTATTTTCAGGCACCGAGACTATATAACGTGCGATATAAATATAAACAAAGATCCGAAATATGGGAGTCATTTTGCACTGCAACATGGGGAATTTAGAAATGCATTATTTTGCATTGACTGGCTGATTAACTGATTCATTTGGACTGATGGTTTGCCAAAGCCATTTAAAACCAACCGACAATAGCTCATTACGAATCAGTACATTCCTGATTGGCTGTAATAACAGGCGCATGTTCATTTTATTTTTCTACCAGAGTGTGACTGAATTGTACAAAGTGTGAAAGCCTCTGTTTGACCCGCGCGGAGAGACAGAAGATCACAGGCCAGGAAGGTCAACGGAGCCGGTGAAACATTGACTTGATTCATCAAATTAGGTTCTATGTAATTGCGCCGCATGACGACTCATAAAACACGTAAGCCATAAAGCTGTCTGGAAGCCATCAGCCTCGTGCTAAATGAAGTTACAAAAGGTGCAAGGTTCACAGCTTCATACAGTGCTCGAGTTAAGTGTCCAGGAGCACTTCCTCTGGTCATGACCTCACTGTGTGCCGTAACCATGGTGATCAGAAAGTTGAGGCTGGCTCTACATTTACATTTTGAGTTTAGCTTATACAATCAAATGGAAGTGTTTTTTTTAGTTAGTTCATTGATAAAAAGAAAAGATACGATAGTATCTTTTCTTTTTTTTAAATTATATTTGTTGATTATTTCCAAGTGAAAAATGCTTAATTACTTTTCACTTTGCCAGGAAATGAGTTTTTTTACAAAGCAATAATATTTTTTCTCCAGATGTGACTCTTTAGGGGAGTTGATCCATATACTAACATATGGATAGTTTATGTATATGAACACCGCAGCTACAAAATGTAGCAATTCGTACGAATACGTACGATATCAATAATATATCATAATTGTATCCACTGTTTGATGGATTGGCAGAGTCTTAATAAACACAATTTCCAGATCTCCACAACAACTGAATGCATATTTAGCAGACTGACCTCTCGGAGAGTCGCGGAGCGTTCTGCGTGACGGCAGTGTACCTTTGTAATTGTTACAGATCACACCATTAGCACAATATTGTCATAGCTCCTGCTCCTGCAGTCAGTAGCAGCTGAGGGTTAATTTGCATAATAAATCTTAATTGAAGCTCATTAAGGATTAGATAAGAAGCAAATCAGGTACACCGCGAATAACTTAAGATTAATTTTTCTACATTTTTTTTGGCGCTCACATGTTGAAGGGGAATGTCACATTCATTCACTGCGAGGTATTTTGCATCATTGCGGGGTATAGTGGGAGTTTTTTTAATTCAACCTAAACATGAACATTTAAATCAAGACCGTAATAGTTTCATGCTTTGAATGATCATCCAAGGTGCTTTTTAATAAAAGCAGTGCATCCATGAACCTCAGCTGGACTACACCTCTGAAATCAGAGTACAGGGATTTTTAAAAACTATAAAGGATAGTTAGTTTAACCGGATCCGGCTGTGAACTGAACCATATGGCCAACGTTTATGCCCTCTGAGTGACTATACATGTAGGTCAACAACTACAAGATGGATGTCCTCACTTAAATCCCCTGGAGTCTGTATGGAAAAAGGAGATGACGTGCTCTTGACAAAACTGCAAATGATATGAATTACAAAGACATAAACAATGGTGGGAATGTCTATCATTACAATAATACAAAGCACATGAGGCGCAGTGCATTTGACCATAAAGCATATAAAACATGCCATACCTCCTCCGTGTAATCAATACCAGGCCCATGGTGCTACTGTATTAACTGTAAGCTTGCCTTGCATTCTTATCCTCTAAATCCACATAAATGAACAACCCAAGCCATAAAGTCTCCTCCTTATTTCTCCTCTGTAAATCATTATATCTGTGGGGACCTGGATAAAATACCATAACATAATTTCTTTTGTACTTGGGATGTCTAGCAGAAATAATGAGTTTTAGCCCGCTCGCAATAAACTCTCCCAATATTCTAGTTATTGTCAGACATAATGAGTAAAAAAAAAAAAAAAGAAAACATAACAAGAAATAGTCTTTTTTCTGCAGTGATGATCACACGGAAACATTATCCACATGAATCACCCCAACGGCATATCAAATTGTGTCATTTGCCTGGAAACTAGTGCAGGTCTCCGAGGGAAGGCAAGGTGAACGAGGAGTTGCTGTAGAGAGGTGCAACACTGCACAGGCACTTGCTTTGAGACCAATCATAACAGGCGCTTTTCTTTTTTCTTTTTTTCTACACAGGAGAGAGCGCAGAGCGGAGGAGAGAGATCAATGTGCTGGAGGGCACAGGAGTCTTGGTTCTTATCACCTAGACAGTGCACCACCCTGTCTGGCTCTCACGCAAACAAAAGCCTTCGCAAACTATTAGCTATCTACACCTGTCACCTAACTGGCATGCAGGAGAGAATCCGATGGGAACTCACTAAAAACCACCTGACTTTGTGTTACTATTTCTTCTTCTTACTGTAGTAAGAATATAGAGCATGAACACCAGCTGATGAGGAGAAAGTTATTAAAGGGTATCTCTATGGGGAGCGCCTGCAAGTTAGAAAGTTGCAAGCGTTGCAACAAAGTGCATGAATATGGTCGGGTGTGCTCATAACGCTGGATCTGATCAAATCTAAACATTTGCCATGTTGACATCAAGATGCAGTGTACTGAAAAATACAAAGAGTCAATGCTAATGATTCAATCTCTGGGCGACTTTATTCAAAGCAGAGTTTTTGCATTTTAGTATGGGCAAAATAATAAAGGGACTCTCTTATTAACTCAAGTATCAGGTTTTAAGTGGAGCTTTTCACATTGCATTGTAGAGATAATAATAATAATAATAATAATAATAATAACAATAATGATAGTGATTCTGATTTGTTGAATACGCAGCCTTGAAAAGTACACAAAGAACAGCTTCACTGCAGCCCATAACAAGTCAAGTCAAAATGATCAAACTATTCATATAGCTACAATAAACAACATGATTTGATTCCCAAGGCCAACGAGGAGCTTTGCCTCATTGTTTTCATGGATTGTTATTTTGCTGTGGAGGAGACAGCGAGATTGTGTTCTCCGCTCTCTCACAACTGTACATTTCAAAAGCTGCAAAGTAAAAAGGTGAAGCAGTCGTCTGTAATCTGTCTGTACAATATTGTTCCATTTGGTCATTTTCATAATTCGATCGTTAACTTGATTACATAGCTACGAAACCAGTAGCGCCACAGCCAATGGGAACGCTTGTTTCCTGCAGCTAATCAGATCTTATATGGGAGGCGCTTAGAATGGCAAAAATATGAGCGGTCATGCACATAATTGCAAAAAAAAAAAAAAAAATCATCATCAGATTTAGAATGTGGTTATCGGAGATCAAATGGGCTCTTGAAAACAGTGATATCAAACACAAGACTTAAAAATAAATAAAAACTTTGAATTTAAGTATCATTCTATTTTTGTTCACAATGTGTAACAAAGGTTAAATCATTTTAAGCAAAAAAAATTAAATGTTTTTTTCATATATAATGGCTGCAGACAAAAGAATAGTGTTGAGATACAAAAAGAAAATCCAAGAGGGTGGTAATCTGGTATTAACAAATATATAAGACATCATTGTATTTGCTGCCATTTTCCTCCCAGCCTTTGTCATTCAAAATGGACTTCCTTTTTCCACCTAAACTGGATAAACAACATCTGCCTTGATCGTAGGATGTTTTCTGAACAAACCACTTAGGAGGAATTTCTGCTAGCCAATTCCCACAAGCTGCTGTCAGTCACTAGCTGGCACTGCAACACTTAATGCCTTTGTCTGTTCTCCAATTTATCTTGTTAACAGCAAATTGGGCTAACGGTTTGAGGCACAGAGCTATTGTAAAAAAACGTAAGAGGAATACTCCCACGGCCGCAAAATAACATATGGCTCCCTTCACTCAAAAATGCCTCCCATGCACTTATAGGGCTTTAGGTTTACACCATATATATAACCTGATACACACATTTCAACCTGGGTTCCGCAGCCTGATCGCCGTCTGTCTTACTGACGCTCTCTCAGTGATAAAGCAAAGGTTTAGTGCATCCTATTCTGGACCGGTGAGTAATTGGCATTTTAAATTACCATACAAACCATGTATGCAAAGGAAGTAAATCAGACACAACTGGCCTTTACTAGTGCGTCTGTGGTCTCACGTTTACAAATATGCCTATTAATAATACAATTCCCAGAGGAGATTACAAACACCCTGGATGCCGAATGTCCTCTGAATTAATGCTTGAGCTGGGAATTGTGTTTTTTTTAACCACCTCGCAAAAAGACCATTTCCACCGAGAAGGATACTGCGTCTTTAAGAGCCCTACACACACAA